>NC_140165.1:113818220-113900720 GCF_963971535.1 Notolepis coatsorum
TCAGCCTTTGAGCCAATAAGGCTGGTCTATTCAGAAGTGGGCACAACCCCTGCATGTTTACTCAGCTCTACAGTTCTGCCGCCACCAGGAAGAAGCTGTCTCAGCGGTAGGTCGAGTTTTATGAAAATTAGAAACATATCTTCACAAGGAGGACGAGGAAACACTGAACATATTATTCAAACCTGTCTGAGTGACATATGACATGTAAATGAATTATTATAGCACTGTTGAACATCATTTGGTGTTCAACATTCCTGTTGTTGCAAGGTTTGCTGATACAACAGTGGACAGGAAATAAACTGGGGCCATTTCTTCAATTTGAGAAAAACTAGAAACAGGTCTGTGTGTACTACTACCTACTACACAATGGAGCCAAATGCACAAGAACTACAGTTCCCATTTCACTACGAGCATCAGTGGTGAAAGTATTTTTACTCAAGTACTGTACTTTTCGTACAATTTCTAGCTACTTGAGTATTTTTATTTTTAGGGACCTTTATACTTTTACTCCACTACATTTCAAAGGAAATAATGTAGGCTACTTTTTACTCAACTACATTTATCTGAACCCATCAGTTACTAGTTACTTTGAAGAAAAAAGATTTTGCATAGAAAACGTGGCAAAAATATATGAAAATTATATACTTTCACAAGCCTGTCAACTTCAAGAGGACGTAATCAGAGCAGCATAACTGGACCACATATCACGTTAACACACCCTGTAGAGGTCAATGGATCCAGGGTTGAGCACTCCCAATACAATACAATAATGCTATATATACCGTATAAATATAGTTATACTTTTTTTTTTAAACTTACGTTTTTTTTTTTTCATTTTTTTAACAACATACATAGACAATACATTTCAGCATACAAAATTATAAAGACTCATCAACAAGAAATAAAAATAAAACAGATATACAAAAATGAGAAAAGAAAAAGTGTGGCATGGGTTCTTCGGTCCATTCTATATTTGCATCCTTTATTTACATTTTTCATCATTTCCTTGTATCCTTTTCAATCCCCTGTGATGTCGTTCCTTCCCCTCCTATATTCTTCCCACTTTTCCCATTGCAATTCAAACTTCTCTTCTTGCAGCCTCAGCAGATGTGTGATTCTCTCCATTTCCTGTATCCCCTCTACTATCTCTATCCATTGTTCCTTCGTCGGCGCTTCTACCCTGTACCACAGTTTAGTTAAAGCTTTTTTGGCTGCCACTATTAGTATCTTAATCAAGCATTTGTCTTCCCCTTGAATTCCTTCATGTGATAGGTTCCCCAGATACACACTTGGCCTTCCTGGGGTATTTCGTATCCTATTATTTCATTTATTATCTCTCCTATCTCTTTCCAGTAGTTCCTTATTTTCTGACATCTCCAGAATATGTGTGTGTGGTTTGCTATTTCTTGTCCACACTCCCTCCAACATGGTTTCTTTGCTGGTGTGTAATTGCCCTGTATGTCTGGTGTTATAAATAATCTAATTATGTTTTTCCACCCAAACTCCCTCCATATCTTTGATCCTGTGGTTGATTGTTGTGTCTTACATGTGTTATACCATTCCTCCTCTGTTATCTCTATTTCTAACTCTTTCTCCCACTTTTCTTTTATATACATGTTGTATTTCCCTTACTGTCCATTATTGCCTGATATAGTGCTGATATCACCATTCCCTTCCTTCCTTCGTATGATTTTACCATTATCTTAATTACCCCATTCTGTTCTCAGGGCTGTACGCTAAGCTTTTTCATTTAGGGGCACATTTTTAAATAACAATTTTACCATTATTAAAAAAATATGTTCCTCCTGCCTCATTACTGTGGTCCTTTTATTTAACATTTAAGTGCGTTTGTTTTTCAGGTTTGTATCTTTTATAATGAACCAACTGAGAAAGTGTGTAAATCACTAATGGAACAAAAACAACAAACTGTGTGTGTGTGTGTGCGCGCGCTTGTGTAGTGCTCCTTTAATGAGATCACCACAACACACACACCATTGCATTAATCAGGAGGACAAGAAACTCTGCATACATTTGTTTCACAATGAAAAGTGCTTTAGAAATCAAATGAATTATTATTGTAAATAACCCCATGAAAGGTTTATTATTTGTATGGGTAATTACCTGTTTCATATTTGTGATGTTACTGGTTTCAGTGTGTGCCTAAAGTGATCAATGTGTTGGGCCGTTTATAGAGATCTATGCCAATTAATGTTTATGTATATCCGGGACTTTTTTTAATAAGAATTGAGAGTTATTTGTATATGTGACCTTTATTTTGAAAACCGTGTTGCGAAGCAACCTTATTTACATTTGCGCTTTTGACAGTGAAATGTTCAGTCCAACTTAGCTCGAAGGAAAGACTAATCAAAAAGGTTTAATTGACCCGTATGAGGCTCTTACGGTAGGACTTTGATTGTTTATAGAAGTGGAATGTAATACTATGCTAAACGAGAAATAAACAGTGATTTTACCAGCAGTAAAGTTGCAAGCCACTTTCATTTCATACAGGGAACCGTGACAATTATTAGTATTATCTTATTTGCATATTGTCTCATTATTAGATAGATAGATAGATAGGTTGATATTTTATAAATGTAAGTAGACAGTATTTCACGTCCTAATAGTGGGCTACTACTACTCACCTAATGCATGGCTAAACCTGAACGTTAGAAGTGTCCGTGTCCCCGTCAATCAATCATCACATCATCACGTCAATCATCATCATCTTATCATCTCTCCACATCGGACGTGGTTGTCATAAGATGGACTGATATCCACTCCGTTGTTCTTGCAGAGCAAAATTTGCGTCTTAAATGTATTGAAAGGAGGTGCTTCTTTGGCGATGCAATAGCCCATATTGAAAGGAAGAGAGGCCACATTCAGTTTCGTTTTGCTAGGAATTATGGGATTTGGTGTTGGATGTATAGACTACGCAGATAGGGACATGGTCTTTAATCGCACGATAGACTACAAGTACCAAGTATATAGCGTGACCCAGATTCACTCCACACGCAAATCTTTTTTTTCACTCAGGCTATCGGTGATCGCAGTAAGTTCATTCATTGCCGACAGATTCTTTCATAGCACCACGACATTGTGTCACTGTACAGCCTTGGTTGTAGGCTAATGTTTTAAAAAAAATGTATCCAATTTGTATGGATTAATTTAGGAGTGAAATGCGAATGAAGGGTTGAAATCACAACTCGCAACGTTGCTCCCAAATAATATTTCCAACTCGCAACGGCCAAATTAAGGGGCAATTTGCGACGAGATCGTCGCAGTGTACAGCCCTGGTTCTTTGTCTCTGTCTTGCTTTATTTCCTTGTTATAGTAGTCTCTAATCTGTAAATATCTAAAGTGGTCCCTATTATCTAGTCTGAATCTTTCTTTACATGTTTGTAGAGTCTGCATCTCCCCTCCTTCTATCATTGTACATATTGCTGTTTACCCCCCCCCCCCCCCCCCCCCCGTTCCCATCTTTTGAACCCATGGTCTTCTATCCCTGGTTTGAATTTGTTGTTGTGTGTTATCCATCTCAGTATCTTGGATTCTTTTTCTAGCTTGTATTTCCTTACTATTGTGTTCCATATGTGTATAGTGAATTTGGTAATTGGGTCTAGTAGTTGTTCCTGTCTTCTGAACAGCTCCCTATCTCCTATCAGTGCCTGCACTTTGAATCCCTCTCTTTTGGTTTCTATATCTTTCCATTTGGCTTCATATTGCACCAGCATGCTACTGTTCTAAGCTGTGCTGCATAGTAATAGCTTTCTAAACTGGGTACTGCCATTCCTCCTTTTTCCTTTGGTAGTTTTAGAGTCACATATCTGATCCTTGGCCTTTCCCCCCGCCTGTACGTTAATGCCAAGCAAGCAGTGCAAAAATGCTTCCGCATTCGTCACCGCACGCTAGTGCGGTAAAGCGCCCTTCTTTTCAGACAAATGCTACCGTGCGTGCACCGGCGGCGGCGTGCTCGCTCAGGTGCGTGCGTGCGCCGGCGTGCTCGCGCGAGGTGCCCGCGCATGCGACACGAGCGGAGCTCAATATATATAAGTCACCGCCCCTTATTCAGTATCCAACAAATAGCTCAATCGGCAAGGACACATGGCTGTGGATCCTATGGCTTGTTTGCTGGCGAGTTCGAATCCCATCAAAAATATTTTTTAACGTGATTTTTTTTTAACGTGTATTCTTTCGCCGATTAAGGTTAGGCATTGTTTCGGAGTTGGTTAAGGTTAGAACGGTTAAGTTTAGGCGCTGTTAAGGAGCTGGTTAAGGTTAGAGTTTGTCAAAGAGAATGGCAATATAATTTCTATGGTTAAGGTTAAGGTTAGGCATTGTTTCGGAGTTGGTTAAGGTTAGAACGGTTAAGTTTAGGCGCTGTTAAGGAGCTGGTTAAGGTTAGAGTTTGTCAAAGAGAATGGCAATAGACAGCCTATTTCCGCGAAAATGAAAGGCGCATTACTGCATGCCACTACGGTAAATTTTTGCACTGCTTGCTTGGCATAAAGCTACACGCTTTCCCCCCCCCCCCCCCCCCAAATGAATCTTGATATCTGTCTGTCCCATTCCCTGAATTGTTTTTGTGGTATTAATATAGGTAGAGACTGAAATAGGTATAGTAACCTTGGTAATATGTTCATCTTAATGATTTCGATCCTTGAGCGGAAATCTAGGGGCATTACTGTCCATCTTTCTAGGTCTCTCTTGATTTTCTGATTGATCTGTGTATAGTTTGCATCGTATAACCCCTCCATCCCTCTTGTAATGTTCACCCCTAGGTACTTGATCCTGTCCATGTCCCATTTAATTTTGTATTTGTCTTTGATCTCTATCATTGGCGTGTAGTTCAGTGCTAAAGTCTATATCCTGACTGAGTAGTATCCATATTCTGTCAGTAAATCCATCAGTGTCGGAAAGCTTGTGTCTGGTTGTCTCATATACACTATCACGTCGTCTGCGAACAGTCCCAATTTATGTTCTGTTCCCCTTATCTCCACCCCTTTGATGTCTTTGGTCTGTCTAATTAGTTGAGCCAGTGGTTCGATGAATACATCGAAGAGCGTCGGCGAAAGACAACAACCCTGTCTGGTAGCGCTCTCTAGTTTAATCCGGTCCATCAGACTACCATTTACCTTAATCCTAGCCGTCGGTTCTTGATATAATGCCCTAATTGTTTTCATAGCGTTTTTGTCTAATCCAAATTTCTCCAATACTTTATATAGAAATATCCAGCTTACACTGTCGAAGGCTTTTTCTGCATCTAGGCTAACTAATACTGCACTTCCTCCTTCCTTTTTTATCTCCTCTACCACCTGCACTGTCTTCCTTATGTTATCCTGTGTCTGTCTTCCTTTTATGAATCCGGTCTGGTCTTCGTCTATAATATCTGTCATAAATGTCTCAAATCTTTTGGATATTATTGATGTATACATCTTGTAATCTACATTAAGTATGGACACAGGTCTGAAACTGCTACACAGTTCTCTATCTTTCCCTTCTTTTGGAATTGTAGTAATTATGGCCTCTTTCCATGAAGGTGGCATTGTGCCTTTTTCCATTGTGTGTCTGAATGCTGCAGGAACTGAATGGGGCTCAGTTCCTGTCTAAATGTTTTGTAGAATTCTGAGGGGAACCCGTCGCTACCCGGTGACTTACTACTCTTTGCTTTACTGATCGCATTCCATACTTCCTGTTCTGTGATCTCTGCATTTAATATTTCGTTCTGTTCCTTCCCTATCGATGGTAGATACAAAATTTCAAAAAAATTCTCTATCTCCTCTTCTCCTGCCGCTATCGGTTGTGTGTATAGTTTCTTATAATATTCTTCAAATGTCTTCTCTATTTCAGCTGGTTCTCTCAGTATTTTGTTTGTGTTTGTGTCCCTTATTGTGTGTATTGTGTTCAGTTTTTGTTGTGTCCTGATTCGTCTAGCTAAAAGTCTGGTCGCTCTCGGTCCCCCTTCATAGTATGTCTGCTTCATGTATCTAGCTTTCTTCTCTATTTCTGTCAGCAGCTCTTTGTTTATCTTTCCTCTAACTTCCTTTACCTCCCTAAGTGTCTTTTGGTTCTTTGAGCTTTGGTGTTCTTTCTCTAATTCTTTCAGTTTCTTTATCAAGTTCTGGTATGTCTCTATTCTAGCCCTCTTGAGTAATGCCGTCTTTGCTATAAATTTTCCCCATATTAATGCATCCCATACAATGTTTGGGTCTACCTCTCCATTATCATTTTCTTCTCTGTATCTAATTATGTCTTCCTTTACTTCATTAACCAAACCTTTGTTATTTAATAGTCCTACATTCAGTCTCCAAACTGTATTTCTCCGTCTACTTTTAAGATTCACTGTCAGATATATTGCGCTATGATCTGATATGTCCGTTACCCCTATCCTGCATTCTTCTACCCTGTATCTGTCCCCTGTTGTCATGAGAAAATAGTCTATCCTTGAATATGTTGTGTGTGGATGTGAATAATGTGTGCATTGCTCTCCATATGTCCATGATTCCTAATTCTGCCATTTGTATATTCATATATTTGCTAATGTTTGTCCTCCATTTCTTTGTGCTTGTCGTGTCTATGTCATAGTTCAGTACTACATTGAAATCACCTGTACAGATCAGGACCCCTTCCCCTTCCAACGCTATGATATCAAAGATCGTTTCAAATAGATATGTCTCACTGTCTGGTAGAGCATACACATTCACTAGTGTTACCATTTGACCTTCCATTTTCCCCTTGACCATTACATACCTCCCCTCTTTATCCCTTATTTCCCTGATCATTTCAAACTTCACTGTGTTCTTAATTAGTATAGCTACTCCTCTTCTAAGGTTCTGTTTAAAAGAACTATAGAACAGATTTTCATACCCGAATCTCTTCAGCTTTTCGTGTTCTTGTGATAATAGATGTGTTTCTTGTAAGAAGATGACCTGCGCCTCCTCTTTCTTAAGTTTCGTCATCACCTTACTCCTCTTGATCGGATTATTCATACCATTCAGTTGAGGGTCTCACTCGTACCCCTCTTTCCCCCACTGGTGGGTGAAAAGGAGTAGTGGCTCTCCTAGTGAGAGGGCTCCCCCTTCTGGCTAAAAAGTGTGCACTATATATGTCCAACTCGTTCTGTGTGCGACCTGCTCCGAGCTCCCGGTCATAAGCTCTGCATTAGTTACTTTCATGTTCCCGTCTAATTGTATTATGTGTCACGTGTAATCCTGTGGTTCTTTCATGTCCGTCTCAATACATCTCCCGAATCCCCATGTCCCTTTTTTTTATTTTTATTTTTTATAACTTTCGGTATAATTATCTCATATGTACTTTACCATCTTCTCATTGCATCAGTCCTTCTCATGTATACATTAACCTGTATTGTGTGTGTATTGTACTTATCCTCCCTTGGATCACCGTGTCCCCTCTCGTCTCCTCTCTGCCCCCCTTCTCCGTGTCTTTGCGTCTTCCTTCTCAGTTGATCTGCTTTGAATCGATTCAGATCCCATTCACCTTCCCGTTCTCCTCGCCTCCTCCTCGTTCCCCGACCCTGGTCCATCTCCTCGTTCTCTCCAACCTCTGCAACAACGTCTGTCTCTCCTCTTCTCCTCCTGGTACCTTCCATCCTCTTCGGCCCATGTCCCTCGCCGCGTCCCTCACGTTGCCGTACACCTTTGCGCCTTCATTCCAATGGACCTACAGCATGGTCATTGGTGATTGAAATCTGATTCCTTTTTCTTTTAGAATTTTTTTTATCTGCACATAGCTCCGACGCTTTACCGCCACCTCTGTCGCATAGTCATGGTTGAAGGTTACTTTCTGTCCCTCCACCTCCATCTTCGCCTGCCAGACTGCTCTTAGGATGTTTTCCTTGACTTCGAATTCCAAGAAATTAACTATAACTGCTCTCTGTGGTTTGTCCATCCTCGGCTTCGGCGCCAGCGTCCTGTGCGCTCTTTGAATCCCTGTCTTGTCGAGTTCTGTCATCTTCAATTCTCTTCGAATTAGGCTGTCTACATATTTGATCATAGATTGTCCTTCCATCCCTTCTTTCAGTCCCCATATTCGTATGTTGTTTCTCCTCGACCTCCCCTCCAAGTCCATTAACTTTTCTCTCAATATGTTCTGTTGTTCGAGCGTCTCCTTTAGAATATCTTGTATATCTGTAGTCCATTCCTTGGTTTCAGCCGTCCTTCCTTCCAACATCTTTATGTCTTTCTCTTGTTCCTGCAGTTTTCCATCCATTGCCTCGAGTCCCTTATTAATTTCCTCTCTGAGCTCGTCCTGTCCTTTCTTCAACTCTTCCCTGAGTCCATCTATGTCCGCCTGGATAGCTTGTATGCTAGTTTGTAGCTCTTGGTTAGCTGTTGCGTTAGCCTGTTGGCTAGTCATTGCGCTATCTTGCATGTCCTGCGTGTTAGCTTGCACGCTAGTTTGTATGCTAGTTTGTATAGCTTGGATATCCTTTGCGTTAGCTTGCATGTTAGCGTGTAGCTCTTGGATAGCCTTTTGGTTACTCACCGCGTTAGCTTGCATGCTATCTCGTAGCTCTTGTACGCTAGCTCGTAGCTCTTGTTTAGCCACTTGTGCGCTAGCTTGTATGCTCGCTTGTATGTTAGCTTGTAGCTTTTGGTTAGCCTCTTGGTTACTCACTTGTATGCTAGCTTGTATGGCCGCTTGCATCTTCGCTATCCAGGCGGGTTCTACAGGCCCCACTTCCCTGTCTTCCTGGGCCATGCTCGTCTGATCCACCTCTTCCGCCATTTCCTCATGCCGAGATCTTTCCTCCGTTGTTTGTACTTCTTCTGGGGTCCTTTTTTTCTCGCTCTTTCTCGTATTCATCCATCCCTTTCTCTTATATCCTTGAATTGTTACTTTTTCTTTTGTTTTAGTTAGTTTTACTTCCTTCCGGAAGCTCTGACACTTGTCAACTATCCACACATCTCAAAACCGGAAGTCGTCAATATAGTTATACTTAACATACATTATATATATTTCCACATGTGTCTTTATATACCTGTTTGTGAGAGTTCACGTGACTCACTGACCTTTGGGAAGTATTTTGACATGTATCAAGAATCAAGAGGTTTATTTGTCACATACATATCAGGGCATACATTGAAATGCGGCTGGTCTTGCCTGCATTGATTG
This sequence comes from Notolepis coatsorum, assembly GCF_963971535.1. Classification (NCBI taxonomy): domain Eukaryota; kingdom Metazoa; phylum Chordata; class Actinopteri; order Aulopiformes; family Paralepididae; genus Notolepis; species Notolepis coatsorum. Next base: position 113,827,353 of record NC_140165.1, read on the forward strand.
TGAAAAATACAATAATAAAATAGAATAAAATAGGCATAGAAAAAATATAATAGATAAGACACAAGATATGCATGGTAAAAAAAAAGACATGCTAGGTTCCTGAGAAACTGGTTCCTATGCAATATACAATTTACAATGTTAACTCTTAATGTATCTAAACTATACAGTACCTCCTTTTTTAAAAGTGTTTCTAAGATTCTATTTTTAAAGTGACATTTTGTTTAAAGTGATTTTTTTTAGCGGTTGCCGCATGAGTGGTGTGTGTGTGTGTGTGTGTGTGTCTGTGTGTGCTCATGTGTATTTGTGAGTGGATAGTTCAGTGTTCAGTGTTCTGATGGCCTGGGGGAAGAAGCTGAGTCGGAGTCTCTCTGTTCTTGCAGCGTGTGACCATAGGCGCTTGCCTGACCGCAGCAGCTTAAACAGGTTGTTGTTGGGGTGGTGAGGGTCTTTCATAATTCTGCAGGCTCTGGATTTGCACCTCCTGTTATATAAATCCTGCATGGGTGGTAGTGCAATACCCGTAGTACGCTCAGCTGAGCGCACCACTCTCTGGAGTGCCTTCCTGTCCTGTGCCGTGCTGTTTCCAAACCAGGCAGTGATGTTTCCAGTCAGAATGCTCTCTACAGCCCCGGAGTAGAAGGAGTGGAGTATCTTCCCCGATACTCTGAACTTCCTTAGCTGTCTCAGGTGATAGAGGCGCTGTTTTGCCTTTTTCACCACAGAATCTATGTGTGTAGACCATGTCAGGTCCTCTGTGATGTGGACTCCCAGGTACTTGAAACTGCTCACCCTGTCCACGATAGCCCCGTTTATCCACAACGGTGTGTGTGTCCCCTGCTGTATTCTCCTAAAATCCACGATCAGCTCTTTGGTTTTACCAATGTTAAGGAGTAGGCTGTTGTCCCGGCACCAGCGTGCCAGTTCATCAACCTCCTCCCGATAGGCCTTCTCATCATTGTTAGAGATCAGCCCCACCACCACTGTGTCGTCCGCAAACTTCACTATGGAGTTGGAGCTAAACCTGGCCACACAGTCATGTGTGTAGAGTAGGGATGGGAATCGAAAACCGGTTCCTAATTGGCCGATGCCTGGAACCGTGTGGCTCCCGTGACTTTCGATTCCATTATCGCTGCCAGGTTTTTCCTAGTTGCGCAATAACGTTAGCATGTAGCCATGGCAGACTCTATTTGATTCCTTAAGGGCTCGAAATTGCCTGGGTTTTGGTAATATGCTCCCGAAATGCTCCCGCTGTTTGGCTACTTCTATGTGCAGTGAAAACTACTTGAATGCTTTAGAACCTAGTCATTGATTTAGTTGAGGGTGAGCTAAAATTAGCCGCGGCGCTAACGCTATCTAACGTGAGCTAACGCGATTTAATCAAGCTCACAAAGAGAGATAAACAGCTGACAGCGGATAGTACAGGTACAAATACAATAAAACAGCAGGTGGGGGCTGTTGTGTAAACCTTGTACTCTTTAGTTCACATAATAGACGGAGTGTTTGTTTACTTCTGTACTCTGTAAGCCAGGAAGTACAAGTGGTGCAACATACAAATGTGTCCGTGTAGCAACACAAGCCAATACCTTATAGGACAGGGGCCCGGGGAGGGAGCTCTGTGTGTGTGTGTGTGTGTGTGTGTGTGTGTGTGTGTGTGTGTGTGTGTGTGTGTGTGTGTGTGTGTGTGTGTGTGTGTGTGTGTGTGTGTGTGTGTGTGTGTGTGTGTGTGTGTGTGTGTGTGTGTGTGTGTGTGTGTGTGTGTGTGTGTGTGTGTGTGTGTGTGTGTGTGTGTGTGTGTGTGTGTGTGTGAATGAATGAATGAATGAAAACTTTATTTAACAGATTGCAGAATGGGTACAATACAGTACGGCTCAATACATACAATTGTTAAGGGGATGCAGACCTGAGAAAGACGTTTGTCTTGTTTCCATCAGGGTCCCCCATTTTCAATTCATATAGACATATATGACATACATGACATACAGATAGTCAGTACTGCTACATCTATACATTTATGACATACCAGATTTGCAAATACAGTACTGTTTGTGATACAGAAGGAGTCAAGAAAAGGGAGTATATACATTTGATGTAGAAACTGTACATTGGAGGAGGTTGGGTGGGGGGGGTTGGGTACATTGGGATATTGACAACCATACTGGGTAATTTACATTGGAGGTGGTTGGGGGGGGGGGGCGGGGGGCACACTGTATAAACAAGTAACACTGTACATTGAGGGGGGGGGGGGAGGAGACACTGTACAAACAAACACAATTGTACATTGAACTATTGACAAAACCATACTAGGTAAATTACTGTACATTGGAGGGGGTTGGGTTAGGATATTTACAGGGGCCAGTGTTGAATTGCAGTCTCCCGTAGGTGTCCCTTGAGAGAGGTTTTGAAAGTGGGTAGTGATCCACATTCCTTTACAGCTTTGGGTAGGGCGTTCCACATTGATGTGGCATAATTGCGAAACGTGTTTAGTCCCTTATTTGAGCCGAATCTGGGTTTAACATGATTTGTGGAGCTCCCTCTGGTGTTGTGATCGTGGTATTCACTGACCTTTGGGAAGTATTTTGACATGTACATGGGTACCTTGGTCGTGCAGTGTATCTTGTAGACCAGGCCCATTGCAAGTTGTTGTACTCTGTCGTCTACTCTAAGCCATCCTAGGTTGTCAAAGTGGGCAGGGGTGAGGTGGGTTCTAGGAGTAAGGTCAAGCAGTAGTCTGACCAGTTTGTTTTGAGATGTTTGTAATTTTGTTTTTAGCGCCTTTGAGGTGCTTTGGTACCATGAGGTGCAAGCATAGTCGTAGTACCCCTGAATGAGTGCTCCTGCCAGAGTCTTCAGGGTGTTCTTGTTTACCAGAGAGGAGATCCGGTACAAGAATCGAGTTCGTTGGTTGACTTTTTTTATTACATTGGATGCCATTTTGTCACAGGAGAGATTAGCCTCTAGGATGGAACCCAGGTAGGTAATTTCATCTTTCCTTGTGACAATATTGTCACCCACTGTAACTGAGAAGCCGTCGGTCTTGCTGAGTTTGTTATTTGAACCGAAGAGAATGGACTCTGTTTTGCCCATGTGTAATGATAGTTTGTTATCAGCGAGCCATATGCAGATTCTGCCTAGTTCCGAGCTGAGGGTTTTTTCAACCTGTAACTTGTTCTTGTCAGAGACCAGCAGGGCTGAGTCGTCCGCAAACAGGAACAAGTTGCAGTCACAAGCTGACGACATGTCATTTGCATAAATTAGGAACAGTAGCGGTCCTAGTATGCTTCCTTGTGGAACACCACAGCTCACTGTGAGGGGGGGGGATAGGGTACCGTTTACCTCCACCATCTGTTCCCTCCCCTCAAGGTAGGATTGCATCCAGCTCACTGATAGACTATCAAAACCAATTGCTTTTAGCTTGTCAATCAGAATGGAGTGATTGACCGTGTCAAAGGCCTTCTGTAGGTCCAGCATGACCATGCCGCAGTATTTGCCTGCGTCCACCTCAGGGTTTCCGTTAGAAAAAATTGTTGCCGGTCTCCGTGACCTGCAAGATTTCAATCTACCGGACAAATGAGATTAATTCCGGTCATAGTTTATTGAGCTTTAAAACAATTGAATAAAGAATGTCATCCTCAAGGCATGTAGATTTATAATATTATTACTTAAAACTATAGGCTACTTTTGCGTATACAGTCATTAATATATTCCAAATAAAATAAGTCCCTCGATACTCCGTGCTGCTGCTGACTTGAAATAAAATAGACCGCGTATGTGGGCAGTCGGTCCGACACTAAACAGCAGTCTGTTATAATCACATTTTTATGAGCTAACGAATTCCGTTATATTGGACATTTGTATTAATTATATCAAGCGAAGAACTGAGAAATTTTGCAGAGAGACTGCAACATTATCGTGGGTTTGCGTGATGTATATCTCCACCTCCGAGTCCCAACGACTTGGTGCTGGTCATAATGTCCGGTGAAAACAACTCCCTCCAAGCACAACTTGACCACCCGAACCGTACCAAAACAGGCCAAAATTAAATAGCCCATGCGACGAACGATTCATTACATTCGTTTCATCGTTGCTCCACCAAGCAGCCGGTCCAACAATGAAAGCTGTTATCAGCGCGAGCCGGTCGCAGTTAGTTTGCAAGAAGCATCCAGCTGCAGACCCGCAGAGCAGCTTTCCAGGTCTGGGGACCGCACTGTGCCAGCAAAGCTGGTGGGTTCTGTGGGTCTGCAGCTGCATACCTTCCGCAAATCCAGCAGCAAGCTCTCGCTGAGCGAAGCAACGACAACAAACGCAATGATTGTTTCGTTCATCGCATAGGCCACCCAACTCCAGCCCATCCAAATACAATTCAAATAATCAAACTGTGCCCAGAGGGAACTATTTTCACCGGACACTATGACCGGAGAGATTAAATATGTCGGACTTCAACAGATTTTGCCGGTCAAAAACCGGTAATTACCGGCTAACGGAAACGCTGGTCCACCTCTTGTTTGATGTGGTCATTCAAATAGAGAAGGCATGTGTCAGTGGAGTGGGATGTTCTGAAGCCAGATTGGAATTCGTAGATTAGATTTTTTTCCGCTAGGTACTTTTCGACCTGTTCGTAGACTATTTTTTCCATGACTTTCGAGATGGAGGTGAGAATAGAAACAGGGCGGTAGTTGCCTGGGTCTAATTTGCTGCCCTTTTTGTGCAGAGGGGTCACCCTCGCAATTTTGAAGTCCTTGGGGACGTGTCCCTGTTTTATGGAGAGGTTTATTATGTGTGTGATGATTGGTGTGATGGCGGCTGCTGAGTCTCTGAGGAATTTGGAGGGGATGTTGTCATGGCCAGTGGCCTTGTTAGGTTGGAGGGCGCTCAGTTTATTGAGTACCTCATCTGTTGTTACCATTTCCAGCTTGAAGTCGTCCTTGCGGACCCCTGGGTTTTTGTAGTAAGCTACTATGTGTTCTACCCCATAAAGCCCTGAGTGGGAGGGTAGTTTGTTTACCAGTGTTGTGGCTATGTTTGTGAAGAAAATGTTTAAGTAATTGGCTACATCCAGCTTGTCTGTGATGAGCGTGTTGTCCGTTTTTATGTTTATGTTTGAGAATCTGGTTTTAAGTTTTTTACTGTGTTGTGGCTGATGGTTGTTTAACACAGCAGGAGACGATATTTCCAATTGTAACAAGTAGGTAATTTATTTAGGAAAAGAAGTTCTTAACAGCAAAAGCTATGGATCGAGCAGAGGATCACCACAGCTTGAACAAAAAACACTCTACCCTCAATCCCTCTGCCTGTCCCCTAAATCCCCTCTCAGTCCTGCCCCCACATGACAGATATGATGACGTGTCATATCATGTCAAATATGACATGACGTACATTAAGATGACACGTAGATTTAACATCGGAGAGAGATAAAAACATTAAGAACATGAAGAGAGATAAAGACATTAAGAAGAACATAGATTTAGATAAAAACATTAAGAACATCGAAGAGAGATAAACAAGATATGATGTACACACACGATATGATGTAAAACATTAAGAACATCGAAGAGAGAGTGAGATGTGTGTGTGTGTGTGTGTGTTTGTGTGTGTGTGTGTGTGTATGTGTGTGTGTGTCTGTGTGTGTGTGCGTCTGTGTACAGACGTGTGTGTATTGTATGTGTGTATTGTGTGTGTGTGTCTGTGTGTGTGTGCGTCTGTGTACAGACGTGTGTGTATTGTATGTGTGTATTGTGACACAGGGAATGTGTGTGTGTGTGTGTGTGTCGGTGTGTATGTCTGTGCGACTGTGTGTGTCTGTGTGTGTGTGTGTGTGTGTCTGTGTGACTGTGTGTGTCTGTGTGTCTGTGTGTGTGTGCTGTGTCTGTGTGTGTGTGCTGTGTATGTGTGTGTCTGTGTGTGTGTGCTGTGTCTGTGTGTGTGTGCTGTGTATGTGTGTGTCTGTGTGTCTGTGTGTGTGTGCTGTGTATGTATGAAAGAGAGAAAAGACACAAGATTAGAGCACACGATATGATGTACTGAAATGTCCATCTGCCTATCTTGAGGCTGTTTTAAGAACATCAGCCAGACTGTCGCCCTAGTGTCTTTGAGCCCTGCTAGTTGACCTATATTAAACTAGTCAAGACTAACCCCTTTCCTACCTCCACCCCCGTATACACATTTTCCACAACATTCCCCCATTTGGGGCTATCCCTAGTCCCACCTAAATCATATAACCAAGAAAATGTGAACGTCTAACTAAAACGAGAAACCACAATTATATAATAAAAGTTTAAATGCCTAATCTAAACCAGAAACCTTACTTCATTCACTGGACCCCTAACGGACCAACAAAGGCTGACTACCGTTCTTACCAAAACACAAAACCGTTCCACACAAGAGTAATAATAAAACATCAACAAAATACCCCAATTTATAATCCTAACCTGACAGACAAATCCCCCCAACCTCCACCGCTTACCAAATGAGCCACAGTTCCGGCCGGAAACCGCGACTCTCATCAGGGAAAGGAGAAGTTGACCGTCAGAACTAAACATAGAACATCCCTCCCAAAAAAAATGACATTGTCTCTTCCATAACATTGAGCCCCAGTGTCCATCGCTCAGCCCCCCTTCCATGCCCACGCCATAGTCTCCTCACCGTATTGCCAAAAGTCACATTTTGCCAATACAGCAACCACCACGCCACACCTCCAGTCCCCGTAGAAGCATGTCCCCATGCCTGGACGGGAGGCGCTGGTACCGACCTCACCACGTGTCCCCCCATCTTCGACGGGAGGTGCCCATCTTGCCCACTGCGTTAGCCCCCCCCTTTGTCCCTCCAGTCCCCAGAACCGATCCCCAGAACACTTCTTCTCAATGCTTCCTCAGGCTCAGAACCGACACTCTGCCGATGCCCCTTCCCATTCCGGTTTGACCAGGACCACGAGTAAAATAAACAAAAAATAATAAAAAAAATAAAAAATAATGCAATGATTTTCAATGGTTGCAATCTCTATGCCGAAGGATCATTAGAAAATCAGACTAAAATTCCTAGTTAAAGGAATAAACCAACAAAACTGCACTCAGACCATCCCCCGTCACTCTTAAAGGAAAGAACCAACAAAAAGAAAATGTCCCTACCTCACCATACCCCTAATCCTCTATCCCCTCGTCTCCCTCTAAGGCAGCATAAAGCTGAGGACATGGCCCGATTTGTGGCTCAATCTCTTTCTGTCCCACCATCAACATTTGGCTCGTTACGTGTGAAGTTACCAGCCTACCCAAGAGAGGCATACCACAACAGAAAAGGAGAACCAATATCAACCCTGCCACCCCAATGGATATCCCCGTCTGCATCACTATGCTTCCCCACTGTCCCAATCTTTCCAACACCCCACTCCCCCACCATTCTTCATTCCGGCCAGAATTCCCCCTCAACTCCTCCCTCAAATCCTTCAGCTTAGCCATGGCCTCGGAGAACTTTCCCCCTGGCCCCACATTCGTCGGAATGAATGTGCAGCAGTACTGTCCAAACATGGAACAGACTCCACCCTTCTCTGCCATTAACCAGTTCAGAGCCTGTCTATTCTGCCACGCCACCGTACTGGTCGCGTGCATCTGGTCCCCCATTGCATCCAACGCCTCCTCGGTGTAGTTGAGATACCGCTGCTGATTGTAAAACAAATAGTTGATCCACCCGGTGTTCTTATTGACCGATATCCATGGCAGAATAGACTCAAACCCTGCCGCAATCTCATTCTTAGCCATGAACTCGGCTGGAATGCCCCTTGGCTGTCCTATGCTGTCCAGATACACCCTTGGGTCTGCCTTGTAGCTACGCTTCGTTCGAGAGATAGGAGACTCAGAAGGTCCTTCCGTCACTGATAATGGTAGGACCACCATTGGCATGATCGCCTGAACCCGGGCACATCTACCTGACCAATCTAAAGGAAGTGTATTCCTCAACCTCCTACCGCCGCAGAGCCAGTATTGGTCCGCCAGTGCCATATCCTGGACATGAAAAGGGCAAGCTACAGGCCGTGGGTTGGTATCCACTCCCTTTAACACGACCCCGTGTCCACACTTTCCTTCTTTCGTGCAGTTAGTCGTGATGCTCCAAATAGTAGTGCACCGCCCCTCTGCCACCTCCCCTACGTCCCGGGTCCCCTCCTTTTGCAAGCACTCGAAATCCTTGGTCAGCCATAGTTTGACACCTCTGGGTATTGGCAACCCCGTCGCTACCCCCTGCACACGTACATCCAATTTCCTACAACGTTCCCGCATAGTGACATCCTTGAAATCCGTGACGTTTCCTGCCGCCTTAAAACGACTAGAGCCGAGAAACCCCAAACACTCTGCCTCGCACCAAGGGCGACTATTATGGGGCCCCTCCCATGCCTCTGCGTCCCTGTCACACTGAGCCCAACTGAACTTTGTGCCCTTCACCAGCAGCCTATCCGGACGTGCCTTGGAGCAGACATAACAATCCTCTATCTGATTCTGCGCGCTTGTGTACTGGACCCACTTAAACCACTCATTCCCTAAAGCTGCCCTATACATCGGGTCAGCCTCCGGGTCTTCCTCGTCATAGTCATAGTCGCCCCCATCTTGTTCCCCGGAAGGAAGCAAACCCCTCAACCTGGCCCAGAGTGAGCCCACTGAGTCCCTCAACGTTCCGGCTGTCCTCTGGAACATATCCTGTCCCCCCACCTCTTCCGACTCAGTGTCCTTGACCTCCCTTTTTCCCCTCACCCCTGTCCCCTGTGATTGGTTCGGGACAGGCTCAACCGTCCTATCTACCCCCACAACCCGATCCTCGTTAGTATAATGGTAAGTATCCCCGCCTGTAACGGGGGAATGGTCAAAATCAAAAACATGCCCTTGCGGTCCTACGGGAAACACCCCTTTTGGTTGTAGTCTTATCTTCTCCCCCCCTTCCTCGATGGAGGGCAGAGGGGGTGCCTGATTCTGAGCCTGGTCATGAAAGCCTGCCGGTACTTGAGCCTGAGCGGGACCCCGTGGGACTCCTACCCACTCAAACCCATCATCCTCAAGGACGGGTCGACCGTGACGGTTCTCAATGACGTCGTTGTGCCCGGCCGACCGTCCGCACACTGCTGCCAACATCTGCGGGAGCATCAGCAGGCACTGCACCTTCCAGTTGCCGTCTCGGACCCTCCATGTCGGGTTCTGCATAACTGCGATCGATTGTATCCCCCAAGAGATCGCCGCTGGCCTTTATGCAGTGATTGAAGTGGAACCAGGTCGCTGATCCTTTGACTTGGACTGCCGTTCCAGTCGATCGGATCACCTCGTACGGGCCCTCTCTCCGGGGTGATGACCACTTTCTCTTGTGGACCTTTACGAAGACCAGGTCCCCAGGGATCAGTCTCGGTTTGGTGGCTTCCTTCTCCGCCTCCTTCACCCCCTTTTCCTCCTTTCTCTGCTCCTGTCGAAACACAGCTTCATGTATTTTAGTCACTTGCTGAAGATATTTTTTCAGATCTTGCTCAAAAATATCTAATGCCGGGCCCCTAGCCAGGTGTCTAAATGGCGGTGCTGGCATGCTGCAGCCTGTAAGCATTTCATGCGGTGTTAGCTGTGTTTGGCGGTTTACGCTGCTTCTAATAGCCATCAGAGCAAGTGGCAAAGCATCAATCCAGTTAAGCTTAGTTTGCATACAGATTTTCAACAGTTTGTTTTTAATGACCAGATTGGCCCTTTCCACCTTCCCCTGCGACCCGGGACTATAGACACAGGAAAGGCGCTGTCTTATACCTAATTTCTGCATCAGCCCTTTAACCACCTTGTCGATGAACTCGCGGCCATTATCGCTTTGTAATATCGTGGGAATTCCAAATCTCGGAATGACCTCGCGACACAGGAACTTGATCACTGTGTCCGCGTTCTTGTGTTTAGATGGAATGGCCTCAATCCAGCGACTAAAGCAGTCCTCTACTACCAGGAGGTATCGTTTGCCCTGCACTGGCATTATCATGTCTGTATAGTCCATAATCAGATGTCTGAATGGTCCCTCAGGGAGGGGTGTGTAAGCCGCCACTGTCGGTACTCCTTTGCGCACATTGCCCTGTAAGCATGTTAAACACCTGGCTAGTGTAACGTCAATTTGTGCCTGAAGCTTTGGGGACCAAAATCCCATTTTCGTGATTCGTTTCAGGGTCTCTGCTCTTCCACAGTGATCAACACCATGAGCCTCAGGTATCACCAAGGACAGAAGATCGATGGAGGCGACTATCAAACCGTTATGACTCCTCCACAGACCATCTGCCCCCCTTACAGCCCCCCTCTCCGTCCACGACTGTTTCTCGGCCTGCGTGGCTGAGTCCTGAAGATCACTCAAATTATCCTCAGTTACCTCAGTCGTCAGTTCGGCCGCAAACATCAGAACAGCCGTGGACGGCACCGCAGCCGCCGCCTTCGCGGCCTCGTCCGCCGCATTGTTTCCCGTCGTCACAAAGGACAGGTCTTTTCTGTGTGCCTGGCACTTTACGATAGCAATGCTTTTGGGCAACTTTACAGCCTGAATAAGCGCCACAACCTGCTTGTGGTGAAGGATCGGTGAGCCGTCCGATTTCTTAAAGCCTCTTGCCTTCCAAATGGCCGCGAATAGGTGGCATACGCCATGCGCATACGCAGAGTCTGTAAAGATGTTAACCGTGCGATCTTTAGCTATTATGCATGCTTCTGTTAGTGCTATTAGTTCTGCAAGCTGGGCCGAACATGGTTGCATGCATTGTCCGGCCTTTCTTGTTAGTGTTTCTCCGTTAGGTTTGCACTGTACGACGGCGTATCCTGACCTTAAATTTTCCCCCTCCCGATAGCAGGACCCATCCACAAAAAGTGAGAGTTCTGCTATCGCGAGCGGGTCGACTCCCAAATCAGGACGGAGTTTCACGAAAGCCTGTACCTCCACCTCGCACTCATGCGGTTGACCCTCGCTCGGGAGTGGTACCAGATCCGCCGGGTTACTGCCGTGGCATGTTTTTATCGTAACGTCCGAGTACTGCAGGAGCCTCATGTAAGCCTGTTGCCGTTGGCTGGTCAGAACAAATTTGCCTCTTTCAATCAAGTTTGCCAATTTGTGATGTGTCCAAATGCAAATGTCATATCCCATTGTCACGGCCGTTGCCTTCTCATACATCAAATGTGCTGCGGCCAGGGCCTGATAACAAGGTGGCAGACCCTGCTCTACCGGCGAAAGAGCTCTAGAGTAATATGCTATCGGTTGTTTTTTCCCACTCACCCCCTGTGTTTGAGTCAGGACAGCTGTCGCATGCTGCGCTCTATGTGAGACGAATAGGTGGAAACACTTCTCATAATCCGGCAGCGCCAGGGCAGGGGCCTGTAACAACAGACGCTTAATGTTTATGAACGCGTCCTCCCCCTCCTCGGTCCATGTCAAGGGAGCGCGAAGCTTGTCTGTACCCGCCTCTTTTATCATCATCCTCAACGGCGCTGTCGCTATCGTATAGTCCTCCACCCACTCAGAGCTGTACCCAGTCATCCCTAAAAACGTCATCATCTGTCGGACCGTCAATGGCCTAGGTGCCTTGGATACAGCTTCGAGTTGCGTGGGTGAGATGTTTTTTATGCCCTTTTGAATGACGCGAGACAAGTACTCAACTTTTGGCTGGCAGTACTGCAGTTTTGAACGGGATGCCTTGTGGCCTCCCACGGCCAATCCACTCAAAACTTTGATGGAGTCCTCATGGCACTGCTGACGTGTATCCGAGCAGATTAGAATGTCATCTGCATACAGTAAAACCGTGCTGAGTAGTGTGTCGCACACTCCTTGCAAGTCTTCCTTGAGCGCCTTCGAGAAGTAATGCGGCGAGTGCGCGAACCCTTGTGGCAACCGGGTGTAAGAGTATTGTTTCCCCCTGTGGGTAAAAGCAAACAGATACTGAGACTCTTTTTCCAATGGAACACTGAAGAATGCCTGCGTGAGATCAATGACCGTATAGTACTGCGAGCTACTCGGGATGTTTGTCAGGAGGGTGTGTGGATTAGCGACTTCCGCCTCTGGTCCAGACACCACGTCGTTCACCGCCCTCAAATCGTGTACCAGTCTGTACCTAGCCCTGTCCGCCTTTAGCACTGGGTGGATAGGTGTATTACATCTGGATTTGAAAGGGACGAGCACTCCCCCCTTTAACAGTCCCTCAATCTGATGTGATATAGCTTCCTCCGACTCTGGCTTCATTGTATACTGTCTGATAAAGGGTGGTCTACAACCCTTCTTTAACCTGACCTTCACTGGCTGTGCCGACAATATTAGACCCACATCTGTGTCGTGTTTTGACCACAACCGTTCCGGGGTGCGCGCCAACATGTCCTGTTCCAGCAAAGCATCCGCCTCTGGAATAACGCAAGGGTCTCCTGGTAATCTGATTACTTGCGGTTTTGCCAAAACTGAAAAGGAAATCATTATTTTTATGAAACTCCCATCTGCGCTGTTCCAAATTAGCGGAGATTCCGTGGAGACCCACCTTTGAGTCTCGGATTCCTGTATCATTGAACCTAGATGTTCGGATTCGTAACCAGGATTTATTCTCAGAGTGATGTGTGGGGCGGCGTCTCTTAGTCTATGTTGTTCCCGTAGATACTTACCCGTGTTAACCCTCAACGCCGCGCCCTGTCTCCCTACAATTATCGTAGATTGTTACGCTTGGTACGCTTCTTTGGCATGATGGACCCAGATGGCAGAGTAAAGATGAGACCGGAGACAGAGCGTGACGATGAACAGTTTACTAACACACAAGGTACATACACGACACAGGTAACATTTAACAATGACCGCGCACAGCAGGGCAGGACAGACAGGACTATATACACAAGACTAATTGACAAGACACAGAGGGTAATTTACAAACAAGACACAGGTGTGGTAGACAGAAACAATAGAGCACAGAGTACTGGGAAAACAATAACAAACAACCAGACTAAAACATAATTACAAACCACAGACAGGGGAACACAAGACTAACAAAGTGGAGACAACAGATAATAAACACAACAAACACAACTGACAATAAATAACAATAAGTTGGTGTGTGAGCTGATGCCAGATTGGCATCAGCCCACCGGGTGGAAATGTAGACTGAGGGTTATTGTTAATGGGAGGTACTTGTGATGAATATGACTGTCTGAGTCCTGGTCCCACAGGGCCAGGACCGGAGGAAGTGTTACAGTACCCCGCCCTCGAAGGTCGACTCCCAGGCGACCCAACAGGCCCCCCGGGAACGGGGAGGGTGGGGGGGACGGAAGCCGCATCGGCGAAAAGAGGGGGGGGGAGGATGGGGGTTCGAGGGACGGGGCCTGCGAGAACAGGAACGGGGGGAGGGGGCTGACGAGGAGGGCTGGAGCAGGGAAGGATGGGGGGAAGAGACGACGGCTCCGGAGCGCGACCTGGGGCTGGGGTCTCCACGGTGGCGAGACCCCCCGCCGAACCCCGAACCGGAGGCTCCCTGGCGACAGGACGCGGTGCAGGACCCCCAACCGGGGTCCCTCCGGCAGCGGAATCCGACGTCTTCCTCCAGGTCTGCCATGGTGGTGGCTCGTCTTCTGGAACCTCCCAGGGCGGAGGAGACCTCGACCAGGCCGGCGAGGAAGACCTGCGGTCCTGGAAACCCCTTCCCCTGGGGCTGTGGCGTCGGGATCCGCGCCCCGTCCCCGACGCTCCCCTGCGGACCAGGCGACTTCCCACCCAGGGATCCAGCACCGGGGTGGCCGCGGCGCAAGCACCCGATGTCATCGGCGCCGCTGGCCCAGCCACTGCGTCCCATGGTGCCAGACCCAGAGCGGTCGCCTGGTCGGCACGCAGGACGGAAGCGCCCAGGATCCCGAGCGCGAAGCTGGCTCCGTCTCTCCTCTCTGCCGGGTCCAAGTTCGGCGCGGTCATTCTGTTACGCTTGGTACGCTTCTTTGGCATGATGGACCCAGATGGCAGAGTAAAGATGAGACCGGAGACAGAGCGTGACGATGAACAGTTTACTAACACACAAGGTACATACACGACACAGGTAACATTTAACAATGACCGCGCACAGCAGGGCAGGACAGACAGGACTATATACACAAGACTAATTGACAAGACACAGAGGGTAATTTACAAACAAGACACAGGTGTGGTAGACAGAAACAATAGAGCACAGAGTACTGGGAAAACAATAACAAACAACCAGACTAAAACATAATTACAAACCACAGACAGGGGAACACAAGACTAACAAAGTGGAGACAACAGATAATAAACACAACAAACACAACTGACAATAAATAACAATAAGTTGGTGTGTGAGCTGATGCCAGATTGGCATCAGCCCACCGGGTGGAAATGTAGACTGAGGGTTATTGTTAATGGGAGGTACTTGTGATGAATATGACTGTCTGAGTCCTGGTCCCACAGGGCCAGGACCGGAGGAAGTGTTACAGTAGATGAGTTAATCTGCACCTGCTCGGGCTGTCCCTGCAACCATGCCTTGTTCCTAACTAGGTCACTATTCGTCAAATATTGTAGTGTGCAATGTGCCTCCATGTTTGTTTGTCTAGACTGAGGCAGTTGGGTTTTCAGAAATGGCTCCCAGGGGTCACAGACCCTTTGCAGCTCTGCATCTATGTTGCCCAGCCAGAACACAGTGGCCTCTTTCTCCCCCGTCCCTTGTAGCATCATTTGGTACACGTCTTGTTCAATTTGAATCCCCTCAGGCGTACATAGGATTTTACAGCCTAGTTTACACATTGCATCTCGTCCCAAGAGATTGCGCGGGGTGCTGTCCGAAATTAATACAGGTATTGTTATGGTCTTGTTGTTATACGTCATAGAGATTGGATCTGATGTGGGTATTAATTGTGTTTTTCCCGAGAATCCGACCGTCCGAACATACTGTCCAGACTGGGGTAAGTGAGCGGCGTATTTTTGCTTTATGCAGGAAAAACCTGCTCCAGTGTCTGCCATCATCTCTGTTAATTTGCCCTCCACTAGGACCTGCAGAATAGGTTCTTGCTCAGCTCCCTTGGAAACCACAATCATTTGATTTCCCCCCGTCGCATTCTCTGGGCACCCCTAGTGATTACCCCCCTGGTTTCGGGGCCCTCCTGTCTCCCCCTGGTCGTGGGGCCCTTGTGACTCCCCCTGGCGCACGGGTCTTCCATACTCCGAGCCGGGACGGTATGGTTGCCTACATCTCATTTCCCTGTGTCCCTGCATGCCGCAGTTCCAACAGTGGAAACGGGGAAACTGTTGTTCGTTCCCCGGTCCCTGTGTAAACCGTGGGCCTGATTGCCCATTCCCTGCCTGCCGCCTGGACGCCTGGTTCTGTGAACTATAGCCATAGCTTCTCACTACCTGAGGTGCAGGCGGGGGTCCCTGGTCCTGCATGGGTGGAGAGGTAGCAGATGACACCATTACTGCCTGCAACCTCCTTTGGGGCTGCAGTTGTTGCTGAGTTAACTTCCTTGAGTCATTTCTATCCTGATCCCTGACTTTCTGCTCCTGAGCCCTTTGCTTCTCCACACTATGTGTTACATGTGCACAGAACAAAGGATAAGTCATGTCCATTAACCCCACCACGTCTTCCAATCTATTCTTAACCACCTCTGGAAGCCCTCTCATCACACTTTCTCTAAACATCGCTCTCTGCAACGGGTCAATTTCTGGGTTGTGTCCTAGCTCACCTCTCCACTCCTTCAGTATTTTGTTCACATAGGTGCCAGGCCCTTCCGTCTCCATTATGGGGTTGCCCGCCAGTTTTGCCGGATTAATACGTGATGGATATTGATTCCTGAGTTTGTACCACAACGCCGCTCTATGCGCGTTGAATATGTCTCCATCATGGGCCTGCGTGTCGCATGCCACTCGCATCGATGTATCACCCATGATGTCCCGGCAGGCACCAATTCCTAGCAAGCGCGTCAACAGGGATTTGACGTCACCCACTGCTAGCAGAAAAGATGACGTATTTTCCTCAAACTGCGTGATCCACCTGGAGGCTCCTTCTGAAAGGTCCGGTAGTCTTGCTATTATGCCATCGATGTCTAGAGGTGACCATGGCATGTGAAAGATATCGTTCCCCTTTATTAGCAGGGGAAACTGGCCTGTACTTGTCACACTTCCCAGGAATGTAGGGGCGAAAGTCAGGGTTCCTGTAATGTTTCCTTTCTCCTGTGCTGGTTTCGTGTCGTTCTCATCTTCCTCATCAGTCAACAGTTTGGTGTGGCCACACGCCCCGTGTTTCCCTGATGTCTGCTGTGCCATATTTTGACGGGCCTCTTCCTCTATCTTCCTCCCGACTCCCTCCCTCTGCCTGCCCAGGTTCTCTACCTCCTCTTCCTCTGCGTCATACAACTTCCGACGTACTGTCTCGCCATATGCCGCCAGGACTTTCGGATAGAGATCCTGCGGGGTCAGTTTGGGGGGGGTATCTCGCCTAAGGGAGGTCTCTGATCTAGCGGAGGTTTCTGACCTAGCGGGGGTTTCTGACCTAGCGGGGGTCCCTAATTCCGTCTCCTCATATTCTCCTCTTATTGTCACAGTGCCCACCGGCAATTGCGTGACATAAGGTGGGGATGTTGGTTTCCCTATATCCGTCTCTCTCTGATTTAGCGCTAAAGCTTCCTGCCTGTATGCTCTCCCCTTCTGGGCGTAGAGCTTCATTACCCCCAACTCTTCTGTCCTCTTTTTCAACCTCTTTTTGCTGCTGTCGCCTGGCTTGTGGTTACGAATCATTACATTCATCTCTTCGCATACGTCGAGATCAAAAGTACCTCCGGAAGGCCATTTTGTGTCCCTGGCCTTTGTACGCCTCTGCCACCGGACACCAACCTTGAGAATTGGGTTCTTTATGAGCGGGTTCCGGTCTAACAGTATGTCCTCTGCTGTATGCATCGTTGTTTAGTGTGTATGTGTGTTTATTGTGTTGTGTGTGTGTGTGTGTGGTTGTACTTCAGCTACTACTACTCTACAACTACCACTCCAGGACACAGTTAACCTAGATCTACAGCTACTACTACTCTACAACTACCACTCCAGGACACAGTTAACCTAGATCTACTACTACTCTACTACTACTCTACTCCAGGACACAGTTAACCTAGATCTACTACTACTACTCTACAACTACCACTCCAGGACACAGTTAACCTAGATCTACTACTACTCTACTACTACTCTACTCCAGGACACAGTTAACCTAGATCTACTACTACTACTCTACAACTACCACTCCAGGACACAGTTAACCTGGATCTACCAGGACACAGTTAACCTAGATCTACAACTACAACGCTACTACAACTCGGTGTGTGTGTGTCTGTGTGTGACTGTGTGTGTGTGTGTGTGTGTGTGTGTGTATGTCGGTGTGTGTGTCTGTGTGTGTGTGTGTGTGTATGTGTGTATGTCGGTGTGTGTGTGTGTTTGTGTGTGATTGTATGTGTGTGTGTGTGTGACTGTGTGTGTGTGACTGTGTGTGTGTGCGTCACAACCCGCTGTCCACCGGGACACAGGAATGTGTGTGTGTGTGTGTCGGTGTGTGTGTGTGTGTGTGTGTGTCTGTGTGTGTGTGTGTGTGTGACTGTGTGTGTGTGTGACTGTGTGTGTGTGTGTGTGTGTGACTGTGTGTGTGTGCGTACTGTGTGTGTGTGCGTCACAACCTGCTGTCTACCGGGACACAGGAATGTGTGTGTGTGTGTGTCGGTGTGTGTGTGTCTGTGTGTGTGTGTGTGTGTCTGTGTGTGTGTGTGTGTGTGTGTGTGTGTGTGTGTGTCTGTGTGTAGTGACTGTGTGTGTGTGTGACTGTGTGTGTGTGCGTCACAACCCGCTGTCTACCGGGACACAGGAATGTGTGTGTGTGTGTGTGTGTGTGTGTGTGTGTGTCTGTGTGTGTGTGTGTGTGTGTGTGTCTGTGTGTGTGTGTGTGTGTGACTGTGTGTGTGTGTGTGTGTGTGTGTGTGTGTGTCTGTGTGTAGTGACTGTGTGTGTGTGTGTGTCTGTGTGTGTGTCGGTGTGTCTTGTGTTTGTGTGTGATTGTGTGTGTGTGTGTGCGTCACAACCCGCTGTCCACCGGGACACAGGAATGTGTGTGTGTGTGTGTGTGTGTCGGTGGTGTGTGTGTGACTGTGTGTGTGTGTGTGTGTGTGTGTCTGTGTGTAGTGACTGTGTGTGTGTGTGTGTGTGACTGTGTGTGTGTGCGTCACAACCCGCTGTCTACCGGGACACAGGAATGTGTGTGTGTGTGTGTCGGTGTGTGTGTGTCTGTGTGTGTGTGTGTGTGTGTGTGTCTGTGTGTGTGTGTGTGTGTGACTGTGTGTGTGTGTGTGTGTGTGTGTGTGTGTGTCTGTGTGTAGTGACTGTGTGTGTGTGTGTCTGTGTGTGTGTGTGTGTGTCTTGTGTTTGTGTGTGATTGTGTGTGTGTGTGTGTGTGCGTCACAACCCGCTGTCCACCGGGACACAGGAATGTGTGTGTGTGTGTGTGTGTGTCGGTGGTGTGTGTGTGACTGTGTGTGTGTGTGTGTGTGTGTGTGTGTCTGTGTGTAGTGACTGTGTGTGTGTGTGTGTGACTGTGTGTGTGTGCGTCACAACCCGCTGTCTACCGGGACAC
Organism: Notolepis coatsorum; assembly: GCF_963971535.1. Lineage (NCBI taxonomy): Eukaryota > Metazoa > Chordata > Actinopteri > Aulopiformes > Paralepididae > Notolepis > Notolepis coatsorum. The sequence goes on from NC_140165.1 coordinate 113,845,951, forward strand.
AGGAATGTGTGTGTGTGTGTGTGTGTGTGTCTGTGTGTGTGTGTGTGTGTGTGTGTGTGTGTGTGTGTGTCTGTGTGTAGTGACTGTGTGTGTGTGTGTGTCTGTGTGTGTGTCGGTGTGTCTTGTGTTTGTGTGTGATTGTGTGTGTGTGTGTGTGTGACTGTGTGTGTGTGTGTGTGTGTGACTGTGTGTGTGTGTGTGTGTGTGTATGTCGGTGTGTGTGTGTGTGTTTTCTACCACCAGGGGTCAGCAAACCCAAGAGAGAAAGAGATGTGATGAGTCTGTATGCTACACCTTGGCCCACCAACAGGGGTCAGCAAACCCAGGAGAGAGAGAGAGAGAGAGAGAGAGAGAGAGAGAGAGAGAGAGAGAGAGAGAGAGCGAGAGAGAGAGAGAGAGAGAGATATCTCTCTTGGCACAACGCCCAGACCTGCTAGCTGGCTCTACGCCCAGAATGAGTTATCTTCCTCTGCTCATATTATCACAGCTAGCCTCTCTGTAGCAACAACTTCACAAGCCAATAAGAAAACGAACAATAGTGTATCCGTAAACGTAATTAGTTTGACACAGAATGCCAGCTGTAATAGTGTGTTTTGAATAACAGCAGAGCGGCACCGGTTTTTGTTTTGAAAATTGAGAGTCTTATCTACAGAGGACAGAAGGCACAGTTATGTGTGTATGTGGAGAGTGTCGTAAAGAAATCAGGGAAAGGGGTCAGGGAGAAGTTTTGAACAGATGGAGAAAAATTTGACCAGAGGTCGAAAACATGCAATTAAAATTGATTAGTGGCGCACTTATAGCCTGTTAAAAGAGGAATCGCCCTAGTGTAAACACCTCACCACTCGTGTTCGTCTTAGCCGTCCATCCAGACCTCGTCACACAGTCAGCTCAACTTATTCCTCCCTCAGAATCTCTTACGGATATTCTAATCAAAAGCAAAAATGCTCACCTGTGTTTGTTTGTCGACACCGCCAGAATTTCTACGGGAGAGGTCCGGAGCTGGCCGTGTGAGGGGGCCCGGCAGGGCGGTCTACAGGTCAAGGGTCACCAAATGTTGTGGCTGATGGTTGTTTAACACAGCAGGAGACGATATTTCCAATTGTAACAAGTAGGTAATTTATTTAGGAAAAGAAGTTCTTAACAGCAAAAGCTATGGATCGAGCAGAGGATCACCACAGCTTGAACAAAAAACACTCTACCCTCAATCCCTCTGCCTGTCCCCTAAATCCCCTCTCAGTCCTGCCCCCACATGACAGATATGATGACGTGTCATATCATGTCAAATATGACATGACGTACATTAAGATGACACGTAGATTTAACATCGGAGAGAGATAAAAACATTAAGAACATGAAGAGAGATAAAGACATTAAGAAGAACATAGATTTAGATAAAAACATTAAGAACATCGAAGAGAGATAAACAAGATATGATGTACACACACGATATGATGTAAAACATTAAGAACATCGAAGAGAGAGTGAGATGTGTGTGTGTGTGTGTGTTTGTGTGTGTGTGTGTGTATGTGTGTGTGTGTCTGTGTGTGTGTGCGTCTGTGTACAGACGTGTGTGTATTGTATGTGTGTATTGTGTGTGTGTGTCTGTGTGTGTGTGCGTCTGTGTACAGACGTGTGTGTATTGTATGTGTGTATTGTGACACAGGGAATGTGTGTGTGTGTGTGTGTGTCGGTGTGTATGTCTGTGCGACTGTGTGTGTCTGTGTGTGTGTGTGTGTGTGTCTGTGTGACTGTGTGTGTCTGTGTGTCTGTGTGTGTGTGCTGTGTCTGTGTGTGTGTGCTGTGTATGTGTGTGTCTGTGTGTCTGTGTGTGTGTGCTGTGTCTGTGTGTGTGTGCTGTGTATGTGTGTGTCTGTGTGTCTGTGTGTGTGTGCTGTGTATGTATGAAAGAGAGAAAAGACACAAGATTAGAGCACACGATATGATGTACTGAAATGTCCATCTGCCTATCTTGAGGCTGTTTTAAGAACATCAGCCAGACTGTCGCCCCAGTGTCTTTGAGCCCTGCTAGTTGACCTATATTAAACTAGTCAAGACTAACCCCTTTCCTACCTCCACCCCCGTATACACATTTTCCACAACAACTGCATCCTAGTTGATTATTGAGTAATTTCCAAAGTTCACGTGGTTTGTTTTTGTTTTCCTCAGTTTTGTCATTGATGAAATTCTTTTTTGTGTGTGTGTGTGTGTGTGTGTGAGACAGAAGTCAGAGGAATAACGACCTGTTATTCAATAGATTAAATTAGTTTAAGAATAAAAAAAAAAATACATTTTAAGAGAATCTCAAATACATTATTTTATTTAAGTGTAGGCTATAGTTAATGTTTTATTTTTTACAGTTTTTGTATTTTTCTGACATGGGGGCTCAACAATAAATGACAATCAGAAATGTCAAGTTGCATGTTGTTATTCTAACCAGCTTAGACCCCTACGCTCTGCATCTTCTGGCCGCCTCAGACCTACTCCTATCCAAGCTCCGGGAGGGTCATCAAAGAGAAGTCGCCTATTCTCAGTCCTTGCCCCACAATGGTGGAATGAACTACCCACCCCAGTTAGGACAGCCGAATCACGTCCAATCTTTCGCCGTCGACTAAAGACGCACTTCTTCAACCATTATCTGAATAAAAAAAAATATATCTAACCCTAACTAACCGTACGGTCATGCACTTGTCCTAATAAACTAACCTACACTGTAGCACTCAACACTTTGATGAACATTGTTGCTCAGCTGATAGAGTTGTGCCCTTCCTGATGGCTTGTCGTACAGAACTTGTAAGTCGCTTTGGATAAAAGCGTCAGCTAAATGACTAAATGTAAATGTAAATGTAGTTCTGTTGCATTTCCAATTTATTTATGTAAATTATAAATTGATCAGGTATCGATAAGGGTATCGATAAAGAATCGAATCGATAAGCAGAATCGATAATGGAATCGTATCGATAAAATCCTATCAATTCCCATCCCTAGTGTAGAGTGAGTACAGCAGGGGGCTCAGAACGCAGCCCTGGCTTGGGGGACCCGATACTCAGGGTGATTTTGCTGGAGGTATGACCCCCCACACTGACCGCCTGGGGCCTGTCACTTAGAAAGTCCAGGATCCAGGCGCTCATGGCGGAGCTCAAACCCAGATCGATCAGCTTGTCAACCAGTCTGGTGGGGACTATGGTGTTGAAAGCTGAACTATTGTCAATGAACAGCAATCTCACATAGCCCCCTTCTGACTGTCAAGGTGAAATAGTGTGTTGTGCATGGGTATCTTTAGTGGTGTAGTGCAGTGTTTCCCAACCGGTGGTACGCGTACCACTAGTGGTACGTGGGTGGTCCCCAGGTGGTACGTGAAAAGAGTTTGAAAAGTAAAAAAAAAGAAAAAAAAATTGTTTTTTTTATTTTTTTTTATTAGAAATTGTACAGGAAAACTGTACCCACATAATGAATAATGCATAATCTGTAATAATGTAACCAAAATTGTGGGCATTCAAATTAAGTAATCATTTGCTGGCTATAATTATATTATTATTGGCGCTGAGTTCAGCTTCCCGCCCGCCGGCGCCGGACTGTCTGTCAGCTGTCAGGTGTTCATTGAAGAAAAACAAAACTCTGAATTATCATCATTGTAGTGGCGCACTGGCTAGCAAAACAACATCCTATCAAGTGAATGCGCTGGTGTTTATTGAGATAAAAATCATTATGGATCAATGGCTGAGTCGAGCTGGTTCATCCAGAAACAATGTAAAGCATATATGTTCGCTTTGCAGTTGGATGAATCGACGGATGTCAGTGGGGAAGCACAACTGATTGCGTTTGTGCGTTACAAAGACACTTTGGAGATGAACGAGCACATTCTGTTTTGCAAGAAACTCACGGGGAGAACTACTGTACTGGACGTTTTTAACGTTATTGACAATTTTTTCTCTCAACACAAGCTGGATTGGAAATACTGCTCTCATGTGTGCACAGACGGCGCTGCGGCGATGACCGGTAGAGTAAATGGATTAATGGCACACGTTAAAAAAGGTAAACCCTGACGTAGAATGAGTCCAGAGTTAAATGATGTTTTGAATGATGCCGTAAAAGTGATCACAGATTCACAGTCCAGGCCTTTGAATCATAGACTGTTTCAGTCACTTTGTGAAGACGGTAGGTCAGAACATAAACAGCTCCTGCTTCACACCGACGTCCGGTGGTTATCCCGAGGGAAGACATTACAGCGGCTGTTTGAGCTGCGCAATGAAGTGAGGGCATTTCTGTCTGAGCACACACACCCCCTTGTGGCGATGTTCGACGACGCAGACTGGGTAGCCCGGCTGCGTGGGATACCTCTCTGATATTTTCAGCAAACTCAACCAGCTGAATCTCTCTCTTCAAGGTAAAGAGTCAGACACAACTGTTCTTAGCTTGTATGACAGGCTCAAGTGTCACATTAATTGGTAGGTTACTAACCTTTTTTTAGTCTTTAAACAATGGCTATTATAATTTATATGATTAGTTATGATTGAATATATGATTTAAGTGTCACATTAATTGTTGCATTGGGTCACACAGACAAAAATCTCCTCTTCTCTATCTCTCCTCATCACTTCTCTCCTTCTTCCACTCCCAGGTTTCACCTTAGCTACACACACACACACACACACACACACACACACACACACACACAGGATGGGCCGCCATGTCAATTTTAATGTAGGGCCGCTGTGCCACGTATCGGCCGCCGTGCCGATTTGACTATACACTGCTCTGTGCTCTCATGGTGGCTGGTGGCTATCCATGGTGAATGGTGTCTCAGAACTAAAGCTTTACTTCAATAAACTGCCAACCTGTGTGACCATGTGACTTTATCCAGGTCTCACACACACACACACACACACACACACACACACACACACACACACACACACACACACACACACACACACACACACAGCCCGTCTCCCACAATATGTAGACTATTCATTTATTAATTATACATCCTGGGCATCACCACGATTGATCGCGTAGTAGGTGGTACTTTTGGTTGGCTTGAAATGCTTTGGTGGTACAGTACTCAAAAAAGGTTGGGAACCACTGGTGTAGTGTATCTTGTAGACCAGGCCCATTGCAAGTTGCTGTACTCTGTCGTCTACTCTAAGCCATCCTAGGTTGTCAAAATGGGCAGGGGTGAGGTGGGTTTTAGGAGTAAGGTCAAGAAATAGCCTGACCAGTTTGTTTTGTGATGTCTTGTTTTTAGGGCCTTTGAGGTGCTTTGGTACCATGAGGTGCAAGCATAGTCGTAGTACCCTTGAATGAGTGCTCCTGTTAGAGTCTTCAAGGTATTCTTGTTTACCAGAGAGGAGATCCGGTACAAGAATCTTGTTCGTTGGTTGACCTTTTTGATTACATTAGTTGCCATTTTGTCACAGGAAAGATTTACCTCTAAGATGGAACCCAGGTAGGTAATTTAATCTTTCCTTGTGACAATATTGTCACCCACTGTAACAGAGAAGCCGTTGGCCTTGCTGAGTTTGTTATTTGATCCAAAGAGAATGGACTCTGTTTTACCCAGGTGTAATGATAGTTTGTTATCAGCGATCCAGGAAGATAACGATGAGGCCAGTAAGGTGTGGCAGGCGTGGCGAGTCGCAAGCCTATATAAATGCAACTCTAAAAATCACCCAGAACAAGAGGAGAAATGGCCACCAGCCAGGAGGAGGTGGGAGCGTGGCTGGAAGATTGTCTCAGAGTGTCGGCAGCACGACGGCCCAGCCAGTCCACTGAGGACGAGGCGAGGCAGACTTACTGCAGATACAGAGGTGAGTCAGAGGAGGGCGCTGTTGATACAATTTCTGAACTAAACATGGGTGTAGATCAGTGTGTGAGAGTAAATATTTGTGTGTGTGTGTGTGTGTGTGTGTGTGTGTGTGTGTGTGTGTGTGTGTGTGTGTGTGTGTGTGTGTGTGTGTGTGTGTGTGTGTGTGTGTGATGTGTGTGTGTGTGTGTTTGTGTATTTGTGTATTTGTGTATTTGAAATGTGAAAAAATATGGTCATAATATCAGAATTTCTTGGTGCCATCACCAGGACCAAGCCAACCCTCCCTGGTAGTAGTGTGGCACTACACAGTTGTATTACTTAGACAGTAGACAGTAGAAATACCCTGATAGAATAGTATACTCTGGTAAAAATCTAAGTTGTACTTAAAGGGGACCTATTGTGTCTTTTCCTGTATTTTGCATTGTTTTTACAGAATATGGGATTGTCCCAACACTGAGAAAATATTAAATATGTGCATTGTGGCTCGCTCATAAATCTTCTCTTTCTACCTAAAGTTTAGCCTAAAATATGTTTCTGACAAAAAAAATTACGGAAAGATTGCTATGCTATTGCTGGATCTTGAGTCATATTTGATCAGGGGTGTAAAAAGTACCCAGAAATTATACTTAAGTGAAAGTATGGGTACCGTCTCAAAATCGGACTCAAGTAAAAGTCAAAGTATCTGGCTAAAAACACACTTGAGTAAAAGTAAAAAAGTCCTACTTTTAAATGTACTTAAGTACTAAAAAGTAAAAGTACTATATATTTTTTTGAAAGGGATAGACCAGGTCTCAAACTCATTCCATCGTGGGCCAAGTTTTCATTTTAACTATACATTGCACCAGGTGAGTTAGTTGAAGAGGTGAGCCAATTAGTGAAATCATCAGCTGGTGTTTAGGCAAGGCTGGAATGAAACCAAGCATACACTCTGCCCACAATGGAATGTGTTCTGCGATAGACAATGCTGAAATGAAAGAACAGAGGACACTTTTTTTGCATTAAAATTATTTAATGCACTTCTCCATTGAAGGTAAACTAACATGGACGGCATTCACATCACAGCATGAATAATATCACAATATTAAAAACAGAATGGTGTATCCTGAATAATATCACAATATTAACCACAGCATACTGGATTATCCTGAATAATATCACAATATTAAAGGCAGAATACTGGAGTACCCTGAATAATATCACAATATTAAAGACAGAATACTGGAGTACCCTGAATAATATCACAATATTAAAGACAGAATACTGGAGTACCCTGAATAATATCACAATATTAAAGACAGAATACTGGAGTACCCTGAATAATATCACAATATTAACCACAGCATAATGCGGATCTGACTGTCTATTCTTCTGATAGCAGGTGTTTAATCAAAGATCCCCGCTTTCTAGTGTTGCACAAGGACCAATCAGCATGGGTATGGGCGGGTTCATTTTCCATTTGATTGGCTGCTTACCTGCGGTCGCAGGATTAATAACGTTAATGTTAGTTCGGCCAGATAAACAATTAAAATATACTAATTAAAATGGTTGGACCTGTGAGATTTGTACTTTGTACTTTGTAGGTCTGCATTTTAAATGTAAGGAGTAAAAAGTATGTTTTTTTTCTCTGAAATGTAATGGAGTAAAAGTACAAAGTATACAAACCTAATAATACTTGAGTAAAGTACAAATCCCACACAGTACTTAAGTATTGTAACGAAGTACAATTACTCAAGTACTTTACACCCCTGTATTTGATCTACAACGTCTAGTCTGAAAGTTGGATCTGAATTTAATTCAACGGTACATGCTCGCGCGATGTAATTGTATCTTGAAATCAGAATGACCAAGCTTATTAAATGACCAAGCTTGTAAAGAAATTACCAAGCTTATTTTGAGATATATGAAGTTTGTTTAAAGCCCCGTGAACAAAAGTTACAGTGGCTCAGTTGTCTGGTAATCAGAAGGTTCCTGGTTCGATTCCAGCTCCTCCCAGCAGCGTGTCCTTGAGCAAGACACTTAACCCTTGCATGGTTGCCTGTGAATGTGAGGCATAAGTTGTAAAGCGCCTTTGATAAAAGCACTATAAAAATGCAGACCATTTAAAAGGTCCAGCATTTTGACTAGCCCTCCTACTTGCCAATGATCAAACCATTCTGTTCTTCGTCCTGGCTCAAAAATAAACACTGACATCTTCTTTGGCTGCACTGGAGTAGGTCTCAGCATTTATGTCAGGGCCAGTACGCGTGTATCACTTCCGCAACGGATTTAGTCGGATTTCGGTTTCCGGGTTCGCCTGATTGGCCGCGACGGCCACGTGACGCGCATGGCACGCCCCCGCGGCAGCGGCAGTCGCGCTGCTACGGCTCAATACACATGCAGACCTGAGAAAGACGTTTGTCTTGTTTACATCAGGGCCCCACATTTTCAATTCATATAGAACGACTACGGCGTAACAAATCATTAAAAAAATATACCGTTAACTGTTGGATTATGTAATTGGTTTGTCATGACAAACAAATAAAAAAATCGTGATTTACCCGCTGGCTACAGCAACACAACACTCAGTGACTGCATGTAGTCAGAGCCAGAGCTCAGCGATGCCGCTCACGGCAGCACATTCTCGCCGCGGGCTGAGCTCTGCTGTCCGCTGGAGCAAGCCAGAGACAGCCGGCGGATGCGATATTTTATTTGTTTGTCATGACAAACCAATTACATAATCCAACATATGTGTAAAGGCACAACATATTCCAGTTAACGGTATCTTTTTTTAATGATTTGTTACGGCGCAATCAATACTTCCATGCATTCGGAACAATGTATGCCTTTCAAATGTTAAATGATAAATGATTAAATGATACACACTGAAATCTACGCTCTCTCATCCTGCTTTCCACAACGCGACAATATTATTAAACAGCAGCTCTGTCATTGAAGTGGGAAAAGTGAGCCGTATTGTATATTAGTACACTGCATAGTATATTGTATATTGTATGGTAACTCAGTTACTTCTATTCTGCATCGAACATTGTACATATGTCTATACTGAACAGCGTGACCTCTATTTTTACTTCTATACTATTTTATTTCATACTTATCTTGTCTAGCACAGTCTCTAACAGTAACAGTAAGAAGCATTTTGGATAAAAGTATTCTGTACTTCTGTATGACAACAATGTATGCCTTTCAAATGTTAAATGATAAATGATTAAATGATACACACTGAAATCTACGCTCTCTCATCCTGCTTTCCACAACGCCACAATATTATTAAACAGCAGCTCTGTCATTGAAGTGGGAAAAGTGATTAAACAGCAGCGCGTCTGCACTCAGAAGATGGCGCGACAATATTGCTCTGGCGTTGAAGTGGGAAAGCGGCAGTGAAGTCCGCGTCGCGCACGCGTCAACACACAGGCAGCGGCAGAGGCAGAGAGGCGTGTATAGCGGCGTGGGTCACGCGGCCGTCGCGGCCAATCAGGCCAACCCGGAAAACGAAATCCGACTAAATCCGTTGCAGAAGTGATACACGCGGCCAGTACAGACTGGATGGAGCGTGGTCCTGTGTTCGTTGCGTGATGTTTTATTTAGTAATAGTGCCATCCAGTGGTAAAAGTACTGTATTACAACAACTAGCCGGAGCTGTGGGCATTTGGTATTTTTCTTGTTAATTATGATCCAACTCTCCGCGCCTCACAGCCTCCCTGTGTGTGGAGCTCGGCGGTCTCCTGCAGGAGGCAGTGGAGATGAAATGGCCCTTTGTGCCGGAGAAGTGGCAGTACAAGCAGTCTGTCAGCCCCCAGGACAAGAGCAACCTCACTGACCTCATCAGCCAGCATCTACCTCAGCTACTGGTAAGGATGACACACCCCAAAGATCATCAAACTACTTTCTACTTCACTTTCTATTACTGCAGTCATTACTAGGGCTGTAAAAATAGTTATAATGACGACTAGGGCTGTATAAATAGTTATAATGATGACTAGGGCTGTAAAGATAGTTGCAGTGACAACTAGGGCTGTAGAAATAGTTGCAGTGACGACTAGGGCTGTAGAAATAGTTGCAGTGACGACTAGGGCTCAATAGAGTAATCTCTGAATCACCTTTCCAGCCATGTACTATGCACACGCTACAAATGTCTTCTACAGACTCCCAGAGTATATACACTCCCAGATACACAAAGGCAGCTTCGAGCTGGCTTTCCCCCCAAAACGATAAGAAAAAAGATTTCCAGGGCTCAGATCGGCAGACGGTTTTCATTGTACTGTGGGTCCCTTTCGACGAGGAACACAATGGTGGTGTTTATTCTCCTAAGCGTCCCCAGGAACATCACCTGGCAGGGCCAAAACACCCTGATTGGTTGTTAAGATTCAGGCCCTGAGTTGGTGCTGATTGATGATGGCTGATTACAGGGCCTGGGACAATCATAGAGACCAGTAGCTGTTGGTATATATATAAAGATAATCCACCAAATATGACCAAAATGGTTCCAAAACCTTTTGCCTACCCCACCTTTAAGCTCTTTCTCTGCCACTACAGGCTCTTCTGGAGGTGTCCATCTTGGCTCAGGAGGGCCGGTCAGCACTGGCGGTCATCTTCTTAGTGGACCGCTTTCTCTACTGGACGGACGAGTCCCGCCGCCTGTTAAAGATCACCAGACTGCTCCACAGACGCCACCCTGACCATCCTGTGGCCCCGCAGCTGGTGCTACGACAAGCCAGGGTCTACCTCAACTCTGGTAGCCTTCCTCACCTCTCACCTGTCACCTCTCACCTCTCACCTCTCACCTCTCACCTCTCACCTCTCACCTGTCACCTCTCACCTCTCACCTGGTCACCTCTCACCTGGTCACCTCTCACCTGGTCACCTCTCACCTCTCACCTCTCACCTGGTCACCTCTCACCTCTCACCTCTCACCTCTCACCTGTCACCTCTCACCTCTCACCTCTCACCTCTCACCTGTCACCCCTCACCTCTCACCTGGTCACCTCTCACCTCTCACCTCTCACCTCTCACCTGTCACCTCTCACCTCTCACCTCTCACCTCTCACCTGTCACCTCTCTCCTCTCACCTGTCACCTCTCTCCTCTCACCTGTCACCTCTCACCTCTCACCTCTCACCTGGTCACCTCTCACCTTTCACCTCTCACCTCTCACCTGGTCACCTCTCACCTCTCACCTCTCACCTCTCACCTCTCACCTCTCACCTCTCACCTTTCACCTCTCACCTCTCACCTGTCACCTGGTCACCTCTCACCTGTCACCTCTCACCTCTCACCTCTCACCTGGTCACCTGGTCACCTCTCACCTGTCACCTCTCACCTCTCACCTCTCACCTCTCACCTCTCACCTCTCACCTGGTCACCTGTCACCTCTCACCTCTCACCTCTCACCTCTCACCTGTCACCTCTCACCTCTCACCTCTCACCTCTCACCTCTCACCTCTCTCCTCTCACCTCTCACCTCTCACCTGGTCACCTCTCACCTGGTCACCTCTCACCTCTCACCTCTCACCTGGTCACCTCTCACCTCTCACCTGGTCACCTCTCACCTCTCACCTGGTCACCTCTCACCTCTCACCTCTCACCTCTCACCTGTCACCTCTCACCCCTCACCTCTCACCTCTCACCTGTCACCTCTCACCCCTCACCTCTCACCTCTCACCTCTCACCTCTCACCTCTCACCTCTCACCTGGTCACCTCTCACCTCTCACCTGTCACCTCTCACCTCTCACCTGTCACCTCTCACCTCTCACCTGTGACCTCTCACCTCTCACCTGTGACCTCTCACCTCTCACCTATCACCTCTCACCTCTCACCTCTCACCTGTGACCTCTCACCTCTCACCTCTCACTTCTCACCTGTCACCTGTCACCTGTGACCTCTCACCTCTCACCTCTCACCTCTCACTTCTCACCTGTCACCTGTGACCTCTCACCTCTCACCTGTCACCTGGTCTCCTCTCACCTCTCACCTGTCACCTCTCACCTCTCACCTCTCACCTCTCACCTGTGACCTCTCACCTCTCACCTGTCACCTGGTCTCCTCTCACCTCTCACCTGTCACCTCTCACCTCTCACCTCTCACCTGTCACCTCTCACCTCTCACCTCTCACCTCTCACCTCTCACCTGGTCACCTGTCACCTCTCACCTCTCACCTCTCACCTGGTCACCTGTCACCTCTCACCTCTCACCTCTCACCTCTCACCTCTCACCTGGTCACCTGTCACCTCTCACCTCTCACCTCTCACCTGGTCACCTCTCACCTCTCACCTGGTCACCTCTCACCTCTCACCTCTCACCTCTCACCTCTCACCTGTCACCTCTCACCTCTCTCCTCTCACCTCTCACCTCTCACCTGTGACCTCTCACCTCTCACCTGTGACCTCTCACCTCTCACCTCTCACCTGGTCACCTCTCACCTCTCACCTCTCACCTGGTCACCTCTCACCTCTCACCTCTCACCTGGTCACCTGTCACCTCTCACCTGTCACCTGTCACCTGTCACCTCTCACCTCTCACCTCTCACCTCTCACCTCTCACCTCTCACCTCTCTCCTCTCACCTCTCACCTCTCACCTCTCACCTCTCACCTGTCACCTGGTCACCTCTCACCTCTCACCTCTCACCTCTCACCTGGTCACCTCTCACCTCTCACCTCTCACCTGGTCACCTCTCACCTGGTCACCTCTCACCTCTCACCTCTCACCTGGTCACCTCTCACCTCTCACCTCTCACCTGGTCACCTCTCACCTCTCACCTGTCACCTCTCACCTCTCACCTCTCACCTGTCACCCCTCACCTGTCACCTCTCACCTCTCACCTGGTCACCTCTCACCTCTCACCTCTCACCTCTCACCTGTCACCTCTCTCCTCTCACCTGTCACCTCTCTCCTCTCACCTGTCACCTCTCTCCTCTCACCTCTCACCTGGTCACCTCTCACCTGTCACCTCTCACCTTTCACCTCTCACCTCTCACCTGTCACCTGGTCACCTCTCACCTGTCACCTCTCACCTCTCACCTGGTCACCTCTCACCTCTCACCTCTCACCTTTCACCTCTCACCTGGTCACCTGTCACCTCTCACCTGTCACCTCTCACCTGGTCACCTCTCACCTCTCACCTCTCACCTGTCACCTGGTCACCTGTCACCTCTCACCTCTCACCTCTCACCTCTCACCTGTCACCTCTCACCTCTCACCTCTCACCTGTCACCTCTCACCTCTCACCTCTCACCTCTCACCTGTCACCTCTCACCTCTCACCTCTCACCTCTCACCTCTCACCTGGTCACCTCTCACCTCTCACCTCTCACCTCTCACCTCTCACCTCTCTCCTCTCACCTCTCACCTGGTCACCTCTCACCTGGTCACCTCTCACCTGGTCACCTCTCACCTCTCACCTGGTCACCTCTCACCTGGTCACCTCTCACCTGTCACCTCTCACCTCTCACCTCTCACCTCTCACCTCTCACCTCTCACCTGTCACCTCTCACCTCTCACCTCTCACCTGTCACCTCTCACCTCTCACCTCTCACCTCTCACCTGGTCACCTCTCACCTCTCACCTCTCACCTGGTCACCTCTCACCTCTCACCTCTCACCTGTCACCTCTCACCCCTCACCTCTCACCTCTCACCTCTCACCTCTCACCTGGTCACCTCTCACCTCTCACCTGTCACCTCTCACCTCTCACCTCTCACCTCTCACCTGGTCACCTCTCACCTGGTCACCTCTCACCTCTCACCTCTCACCTGGTCACCTCTGACCTGGTCACCTCTCACCTCTCACCTCTCACCTCTCACCTCTCACCTGGTCACCTGTCACCTCTCACCTCTCACCTCTCACCTCTCACCTCTCACCTCTCACCTGGTCACCTCTCACCTGTCACCTGGTCACCTCTCACCTCTCACCTCTCACCTGGTCACCTCTCACCCAGGGGCGGATTTAGGATTGTCGGAGATCCGGGGCTTAGCCCAGATAGGTGCTTTTTATTTTTTTTTTTCAATTATTATTTTTTTTTGGCAGGCAAGGGGTGGTTTGGAGGAGGTCAGGCACGACCCCCTCCACTGCATTTTTTTTTTGCATTTAATGAACCTGTACGTGCAATTTCCTGCAATATAGAGCCTTCAATCTTGACCAATAAAGCTGCTCTTTTCACTATAAAACTCAGTTAACCATAACGTAGTTATGGTTAGATTTATATATTGGGGGGGGATATATCATATTTTTCATATAATCAAAAAGTGGTGGAGCAAGAGCATACCTTTGCTCCCCCAAGTTCAATAGTGGGAGAGCAGAGATGCTCCGAATGCTCTTATGGCCAGACGTCTATGATTCACTGATACAAAGTAAAATAGTGCAGTGCAATAAAATAGTTAGTAAAATAGAATAAAATAATGCAATAGTGCATTGCAATAAAATAGTTATCATCGTATTTTTTCGGGAGGCCGGTAAGGAGTGCATTACAGTAGTCGAGTTGGCTTTAGATAAAGGCATGGATCTGGTTTTCAGCGTCCTTTTGATTTATAAATGGCCGTACTTTGCTATGTTTCTAAGGTGGAGGAATTAAGTTTTTGTCAACTTGTTGATTGTGATTTAAAGCTTAGGTCTGAGTCTACCATGACACCAAGACTTAACTCACTCAAATACAGTTAGCAGCTGGATAGACCACAGATGGAAATTAGCTTCTGCTAAATCTGGTGCAAACATATTTTCATGTAACAATGATTAACTGTAAAAAAAAAAAAAATTATTAAAAAAAAAAAAAATTATTTATTTTGTATTTCTTTTAATTTTTTTTTAAATAGATTCGGGGCTTTTCAGAAAACATTCTGGGCTTGAGCCCAAGTAGCCACCCCCTAGCCCCGCCCCTGCGCTGTCACCTCTCACCTCTCACCTGGTCACCTCTCACCTCTCACCTGTCACCTCTCACCTCTCACCTCTCACCTCTCACCTCTCACCTGTCACCTCTCACCCCTCACCTCTCACCTCTCACCTCTCACCTGTCACCTCTCACCTCTCACCTGTCACCTCTCTCCTCTCACCTCTCACCTCTCACCTCTCACCTGTCACCTCTCACCTCTCACCTCTCACCTCTCACCTGTCACCCCTCACCTGTCACCTCTCACCTCTCACCTCTCACCTGTCACCCCTCACCTGGTCACCTGTCACCTCTCACCTGTCACCTCTCTCCTCTCACCTCTCACCTCTCACCTCTCACCTGTCACCTCTCACCTCTCTCCTCTCACCTCTCACCTCTCACCTCTCACCTCTCACCTGTCACCTCTCACCTCTCACCTCTCACCTGTCACCTCTCACCTCTCACCTCTCACCTGTCACCTCTCACCTCTCACCTGTCACCTCTCACCTCTCACCTCTCACCTCTCACCTGTCACCTCTCACCTCTCACCTCTCACCTCTCACCCCTCACCTCTCACCTCTCACCTCTCACCTCTCACCTGTGACCTCTCACCTCTCACCTGTCACCTCTCACCTCTCACCTGGTCACCTCTCACCTCTCACCTCTCACCTGGTCACCTGTCACCTCTCACCTGTCACCTCTCACCTCTCACCTGGTCACCTCTCACCTCTCACCTCTCACCTCTCACCTGTCACCTCTCTCCTCTCACCTCTCACCTCTCACCTCTCTCCTCTCACCTCTCACCTCTCTCCTGGTCACCTCTCACCTCTCACCTCTCACCTCTCACCTCTCACCTCTCACCTCTCACCTCTCACCTCTCACCTGGTCACCTCTCTCCTCTCACCTCTCACCTCTCACCTGGTCACCTCTCACCTCTCACCTCTCACCTCTCTCCTGGTCACCTCTCACCTCTCACCTCTCACCTCTCTCCTCTCACCTCTCACCTCTCACCTCTCACCTGTCACCTCTCACCTGTCACCTCTCACCTGTCACCTCTCACCTGTCACCTCTCACCTGTCACCTGTGACCTCTCATCTCTCACCTGTCACCTCTCACCTCTCACCTGTCACCTCTCACCTCTCACCTCTCTCCTCTCACCTCTCACCTCTCACCTCTCACCTGGTCACCTCTCACCTCTCACCTCTCACCTCTCACCTGTCACCTCTCACCCCTCACCTCTCACCTCTCTCCTCTCTCCTCTCACCTCTCACCTCTCACCTGGTCACCTCTCACCTCTCACCTCTCACCTCTCACCTCTCACCTCTCACCTGTCACCTCTCACCTCTCACCTCTCACCTCTCACCTGTCACCTCTCTCCTCTCACCTCTCACCTCTCACCTCTCACCTCTCACTTCTCACCTCTCACCTCTCACCTGTCACCTCTCACCTCTCACCTGTCACCTCTATGTTTATACACATTATCCAATCCATCCAATCCAACTTTATTTGTACAGCACATTTAAAAACAACATGGTTGAACAAAGTGCTTCACAGTAAAAACCATGATATAGTAAAAAATGTAAAACACATAAACACAATACAGAGTACACAGAACTACAAACAAAATTACAGCAGCAGACAAAACATTTTTTAAAGCTAGGGAGAACAAATGCCTAATGTGGGGGAGGGGCAACTCGTTCCACAGTTTGGGGGCTGCAACCGCAAACGCACGGTCCCCCCCCCCCTGTTTTTTTGTCTGGATTTAGGGACAACAAGGAGGGACTGGTCAGCAGACCTCAGAGACCGGGATGGGGTGCAGGGGTGCAGGGTCTCGGTGAGGTCGGGTGGGGGGGCCAGACCATTCATTGCTTTATAAGCAAACAGCAGGATCTTAAAATGGACCCTAAACTGCACAGACAGCCAATGAAGGGAGGCGAGGACAGGAGTGACGTGCTCCCGTCTGCGTGTCCCTGTCAACAGCCGAGCAGCCGCTTAGGACCAATACGTTTACATCAGGACCCCTACATTTATACACATTAGGACCAATACGTTTACATCAGGACCCCTACATTTATACACATTAGGACCAATACGTTTACATCAGGACCCCTACATTTATACACATTAGGACCAATACGTTTACATTAGGACCCCTACATTTATACACATTAGGACCAATACGTTTACATTAGGACCCCTACATTTATACACATTAGGACCAATACGTTTACATCAGGACCCCTACATTTATACACATTAGGACCAATACGTTTATACATTAGGACCCCTACATTTATACACATTAGGACCAATACGTTTACATTAGGACCCCTACATTTATACACATTAGGACCAATACGTTTACATCAGGACCCCTACATTTATACACATTAGGACCAATACGTTTATACATTAGGACCCCTACATTTATACACATTAGGACCAATACGTTTATACATTAGGACCCCTACATTTATACACATTAGGACCAATACGTTTACATTAGGACCCCTACATTTATACACATTAGGACCAATACGTTTACATCAGGACCCCTACATTTATACACATCAGGACCAATACGTTTACATCAGGACCCCTACATTTATACACATTAGGACCAATACGTTTATACAATAGGACCCCTACATTTATACACATCAGGACCAATACGTTTACATCAGGACCCCTACATTTATACACATTAGGACCAATACGTTTACATTAGGACCCCTACATTTATACACATTAGGACCAATACGTTTATACATTAGGACCCCTACATTTATACACATCAGGACCAATACGTTTACATCAGGACCCCTACATTTATACACATTAGGACCAATACGTTTACATCAGGACCCCTACATTTATACACATTAGGACCAATACGTTTACATTAGGACCCCTACATTTATACACATTAGGACCAATACGTTTACATTAGGACCCCTACATTTATACACATTAGGACCAATACGTTTACATTAGGACCCCTACATTTATACACATTAGGACCAATACGTTTACATCAGGACCCCTACATTTATACACATTAGGACCAATACATTTACATTAGGACCCCTACATTTATACACATTAGGACCAATACGTTTACATTAGGACCCCTACATTTATACACATTAGGACCAATACGTTTACATCAGGACCCCTACATTTATACACATTAGGACCAATACGTTTACATTAGGACCCCTACATTTATACACATTAGGACCAATACGTTTACATCAGGACCCCTACATTTATACACATTAGGACCAATACGTTTACATCAGGACCCCTACATTTATACACATTAGGACCAATACGTTTATACATCAGGACCCCTACATTTATACACATTAGGACCAATACGTTTACATCAGGACCCCTACATTTATACACATTAGGACCAATACGTTTATACATTAGGACCCCTACATTTATACACATTAGGACCAATACGTTTATACATTAGGACCCCTACATTTATACACATTAGGACCAATACGTTTATACATTAGGACCCCTACATTTATACACATTAGGACCAATATGTTTACATTAGGACCCCTACATTTATACACATTAGGACCAATACGTTTACATCAGGACCCCTACATTTATACACATCAGGACCAATACGTTTACATCAGGACCCCTACATTTATACACATTAGGACCAATACGTTTATACAATAGGACCCCTACATTTATACACATCAGGACCAATACGTTTACATCAGGACCCCTACATTTATACACATTAGGACCAATACGTTTACATTAGGACCCCTACATTTATACACATTAGGACCAATACGTTTATACATTAGGACCCCTACATTTATACACATCAGGACCAATACGTTTACATCAGGACCCCTACATTTATACACATTAGGACCAATACGTTGACATCAGGACCCCTACATTTATACACATTAGGACCAATATGTTTACATTAGGACCCCTACATTTATACACATTAGGACCAATACGTTTACATTAGGACCCCTACATTTATACACATTAGGACCAATACGTTTACATTAGGACCCCTACATTTATACACATTAGGACCAATACGTTTACATCAGGACCCCTACATTTATACACATTAGGACCAATACGTTTACATTAGGACCCCTACATTTATACACATTAGGACCAATACGTTTACATCAGGACCCCTACATTTATACACATTAGGACCAATACGTTTACATTAGGACCCCTACATTTATACACATTAGGACCAATACGTTTACATCAGGACCCCTACATTTATACACATTAGGACCAATACGTTTACATCAGGACCCCTACATTTATACACATTAGGACCAATACGTTTATACATTAGGACCCCTACATTTATACACATTAGGACCAATACGTTTATACATTAGGACCCCTACATTTATACACATTAGGACCAATACGTTTATACATTAGGACCCCTACATTTATACACATTAGGACCAATACGTTTACATTAGGACCCCTACATTTATACACATTAGGACCAATACGTTTATATCAGGACCCCTACATTTATACACATTAGGACCAATACGTTTACATTAGGACCCCTACATTTATACACATTAGGACCAATACGTTTACATTAGGACCCCTACATTTATACACATTAGGACCAATACGTTTACATCAGGACCCCTACATTTATACACATTAGGACCAATACGTTTACATTAGGACCCCTACATTTATACACATTAGGACCAATACGTTTACATCAGGACCCCTACATTTATACACATTAGGACCAATACGTTTACATCAGGACCCCTACATTTATACACATTAGGACCAATACGTTTATACATTAGGACCCCTACATTTATACACATTAGGACCAATACGTTTATACATTAGGACCCCTACATTTATACACATTAGGACCAATACGTTTATACATTAGGACCCCTACATTTATACACATTAGGACCAATACGTTTACATTAGGACCCCTACATTTATACACATTAGGACCAATACGTTTATATCAGGACCCCTACATTTATACACATTAGGACCAATACGTTTACATTAGGACCCCTACATTTATACACATTAGGACCAATACGTTTACATTAGGACCCCTACATTTATACACATTAGGACCAATACGTTTACATTAGGACCCCTACATTTATACACATTAGGACCAATACGTTTACATCAGGACCCCTACATTTATACACATTAGGACCAATACGTTTACATCAGGACCCCTACATTTATACACATTAGGACCAATACGTTTATACATCAGGACCCCTACATTTATACACATTAGGACCAATACGTTTACATTGGGACCCCTACATTTATACACATTAGGACCAATACGTTTACATTAGGACCCCTACATTTATACACATTAGGACCAATACGTTTACATTAGGACCCCTACATTTATACACATTAGGACCAATACGTTTACATCAGGACCCCTACATTTATACACATTAGGACCAATACGTTTACATCAGGACCCCTACATTTATACACATTAGGACCAATACGTTTATACATCAGGACCCCTACATTTATACACATTAGGACCAATACGTTTACATTGGGACCCCTACATTTATACACATTAGGACCAATACGTTTACATCAGGACCCCTACATTTATACACATTAGGACCAATACGTTTACATCAGGACCCCTACATTTATACACATTAGGACCAATACGTTTATACATCAGGACCCCTACATTTATACACATTAGGACCAATATGTTTACATTAGGACCCCTACATTTATACACATTAGGACCAATACGTTTACATTAGGACCCCTACATTTATACACATTAGGACCAATACGTTTACATTGGGACCCCTACATTTATACACATTAGGACCAATACGTTTACATCAGGACCCCTACATTTATACACATTAGGACCAATACGTTTACATTAGGACCCCTACATTTATACACATTAGGACCAATACGTTTACATCAGGACCCCTACATTTATACACATTAGGACCTATAATTTTACATCAGGACCCCTACATTTATACACATTAGGACCAATACGTTTACATCAGGACCCCTACATTTATACACATTAGGACCAATATGTTTACATTGGGACCCCTACATTTATACACATTAGGACCAATACGTTTACATCAGGACCCCTACATTTATACACATTAGGACCAATACGTTTACATCAGGACCCCTACATTTATACACATTAGGACCAATACGTTTACATCAGGACCCCTACATTTATACACATTAGGACCAATACGTTTACATTAGGACCCCTACATTTATACACATTAGGACCAATACGTTTACATCAGGACCCCTACATTTATACACATTAGGACCAATACGTTTACATTAGGACCCCTACATTTATACACATTAGGACCAATACGTTTACATTAGGACCCCTACATTTATACACATTAGGACCAATACGTTTACATCAGGACCCCTACATTTATACACATTAGGACCAATACGTTTACATTAGGACCCCTACATTTATACACATTAGGACCAATACGTTTACATCAGGACCCCTACATTTATACACATTAGGACCAATACGTTTATACATTAGGACCCCTACATTTATACACATTAGGACCAATACGTTTATACATTAGGACCCCTACATTTATACACATTAGGACCAATACGTTTACATCAGGACCCCTACATTTATACACATTAGGACCAATACGTTTACATCAGGACCCCTACATTTATACACATAAGGACCAATACGTTTACATCAGGACCCCTACATTTATACACATTAGGACCAATACGTTTACATCAGGACCCCTACATTTATACACATTAGGACCAATACGTTTATACATTAGGACCCCTACATTTATACACATTAGGACCAATACGTTTATACATTAGGACCCCTACATTTATACACATTAGGACCAATACGTTTATACATTAGGACCCCTACATTTATACACATTAGGACCAATACGTTTACATCAGGACCCCTACATTTATACACATTAGGACCAATACGTTTACATCAGGACCCCTACATTTATACACATTAGGACCAATACGTTTATACATTAGGACCCCTACATTTATACACATTAGGACCAATACGTTTATACATTAGGACCCTTACATTTATACACATTAGGACCAATACGTTTATACATTAGGACCCCTACATTTATACACATTAGGACCAATACGTTTATACATTAGGACCCCTACATTTATACACATTAGGACCAATACGTTTATACATTAGGACCCTTACATTTATACACATTAGGACCAATACGTTTATACATTAGGACCCCTACATTTATACACATTAGGACCAATACGTTTATACATTAGGACCCCTACATTTATACACATTAGGACCAATACGTTTATACATTAGGACCCCTACATTTATACACATTAGGACCAATACGTTTACATCAGGACCCCTACATTTATACACATTAGGACCAATACGTTTACATTAGGACCCCTACATTTATACACATTAGGACCAATACGTTTACATTAGGACCCCTACATTTATACACATTAGGACCAATACGTTTACATTAGGACCCCTACATTTATACACATTAGGACCAATACGTTTACATTAGGACCCCTACATTTATACACATTAGGACCAATACGTTTACATTAGGACCCCTACATTTATACACATTAGGACCAATACGTTTACATCAGGACCCCTACATTTATACACATTAGGACCAATACGTTTACATTAGGACCCCTACATTTATACACATTAGGACCAATACGTTTACATTAGGACCCCTACATTTATACACATTAGGACCAATACGTTTACATTAGGACCCCTACATTTATACACATTAGGACCAATACGTTTATACATTAGGACCCCTACATTTATACACATTAGGACCAATATGTTTACATTAGGACCCCTACATTTATACACATTAGGACCAATACGTTTACATCAGGACCCCTACATTTATACACATTAGGACCAATACGTTTATACATTAGGACCCCTACATTTATACACATTAGGACCAATACGTTTACATTAGGACCCCTACATTTATACACATTAGGACCAATACGTTTACATTAGGACCCTTACCTCCCCACCTCAGAGGATGTTGTTGTCAGATCAGGGGTCGTCATTCCAATATATTATCTCGATATATTCTAATGAATGAAACAATGAAATTAAACTGCTGTCCCCGGACCCCATGTTGTAGTTTAGTTGTAAACTCTTTTTAAAGGCCCAATCAGTGATCCAAAATGTAAACAAATGGCTAACCACCAAAATAATAACAAATAAGAATGTTTTCATTGTGTAGTTTATTATTGACTGAAGGACTGACATTACACAGTAGGTACATTTCCTTTTGTGTTGTACTGTATATATTTTGTGGTTGTAAAAGGTTTGTTTACACTGGTAAAACGTATTGTTTAACACTGAAGTAAAACAGACCGGGTTAATAAAAGCTCCAAAAAACTTCTTTTCCATCTGGAGATGTAAGTAACTGTTCAAGAATGTATGTGAACATTGATATGATCCAAAAAAAGGTCACAGATTGGGACTTTAATGGAACAAGAAGATAGATACCAATATCCTCTCTGTGTGTTCAGTCGAAAGCTATCCGGCTGCAAGCTAGCCTAGCTTAGCACAAATGAATGGAAGAGGATACGGATCACTAGCCTAGCTTAAAACTCCGGGAGAGGGGTTTTTGGCCAACAGCTAGGCTAGCTGGTCCATATCCGCTTCCATTCATTTGTGCTAAGCTAGGCTAACTTGCAGCCAGATAGCTTTCGACTGAACTCACAGTGAGTGAATTGGTATCTATTTTATTGTCTGACTCTGGAGAAGACGGTAAGGCTAATTAATTCCATGTGGTTTCATTACTTTGCCATCAGCTTCATGATATGTATGATGGTTTGTTTGTTTGATTGTTTGATTACAAATAAATAAACAGGGAAATCATCACTTGGTCTCCCCCCACAGGCAGACTGCAGAAGGCTGAATACATACTGAGCAGTCTGATTAACAACAGCGGTGCCACAGGTCAGAGAATGTAATCGTCATAATGAATCCTAATTCATATTAAATAACACTGCAGCGTAATCAGAGTAGTCTTTCCTCTTTAGGCTGTTGGGTGTATCGCTCTGAAAGCGACAGAGCTCTTGTTCAGGCAGTCAGTGTTCAAGTGCGTGGACTCGTCTTACAGAAACTAGGTGAGATGCTATGTTTTCCCATGTGCAAAAGATTGTATTATTTAATTATGAATTAAAGGGATAGTTCTGTTGTTTTGGAACCCTAGTCCTATTTCTTACTTGATGTTGATCGGTAGTCCTTTTTCTGCACAATCCATGCTGTTCCTCTGTTCATGCTGTTCAATGCAAAGTCAATGGGGTCAAGCTCAGGCACGTTGGAAGGGGGGGGTGTGGGGCAGCAACCCCCCCCCCCCCCCCTCAGTTATTGCCAAAAAAAAATATATATATATATATATTTTTTTTTTTATGATGGTATTTATATATTTGTATATTATATACTGTAACTGTATAACTGTAACACTGTATATTATAAGTTTATCCTGCTCAAAGCACTTCACCATTTTAATATTGTGTGTATTGAGCCGTACTGTATTGTAGCCATTCTCCAATCTGTTAAATAAAGTTTTCATTCATTCATTACACTACTGTACGTACACAATCATACGTGTAAAACCGACAAGATTGCAGCAGAGTAGATTTTCGAGTGATGACAGACTGTCACAGACTGATTGAATGACAGGTGAAACAACTAATTGTATTCACCTCCCCGTGAAAAGAAAAATATCAGATTTATTTTCGAAACGTCCCGCCGGTCCCAGTGACAGTCCCACTAAATCTGATAAACGTCAGAGAGAGACAGAGACGACAGGTTCAGCCTCAGCATCAGGTATTGAAGAGTTAACTGAGTATGTACCCCTACGCCAGGGGCTTCCACTGAGGGGTGATGCAAATAGGGATGGGGTGTTATGGCAGCTGATGATGGAAAGAGTGCACACCGAGTCTGATCCCGAGTTGAAGAATTGGCTCCAAAAGAGAGACAACTGGATGTCCAACAACATCCAAAACGAAATCTTACAGCTGTTTGCCCATGATATTCAGTGACAAATTAGAGGCAAAGCATCCAAAAGCCCATTCTTTGGCTTGAGCGCTGACGGAACCACTGATGTCACTGGAAAAGAACAATTCTCGTGTAATATACTGTACAGTTCCCTGATGACAACTGATAAGTGCCCACGCTAGGTCTTAGGTCAGATCGATAACTTCATAACTCATTGGTCTGCTCATCTTGACATCAAGCAGCGTCCTGCGATGTGGTTGACATGCAGAACCCAATGAGTCTACAAAATGTTGTTGTTACACCTGACCGACAAGAGACAGCGAATGCACCGTTCCGACCCCCCCAGTCATTGACCATGGTCAAGTGATTGAAGTTGCGGAATCTTTTATTTTATTTGCACTGGGAAGGACACTCTTTATTCAGATGATGTCCATTTCCCTTATCCGTCACACGTATTATCACTGTAGCTTTACTTGATAATCCCATTATACAGAACCCACTTCTACATCTATATATATATAGTTCTTTCTCTAGGTCTCTGTGTGGATAAAGGCCCACTCCTAGAGTTTTACATCATAAATCAGGAACATTACGGGGCCGTGTTGTTGCCGACTGGTTAAAGACACACTTCTAAAGTTTATACATCATAAATCATGAACATATATGAAGCCGTGCTCCCTCCTGGTTAAACAATGGGTAAAGTTACAATGCAAAAACATTTCAATGCTTACCCGTATGGTCAGGAAGAATGGATACAAAAAGGTGTGTTCCAAAAAGGGTGTTTTATTTTTTAAAAGTACAAGATTACATTAAAGGCACAGTTCATGGTTATAAGTACAAAAAAGGTTTCTCTTACAATATATCAGAATGCAGGGATCTCCAAAATCTCTCTCAGAGGAAGTGAGTTAGCCTTTATATATCAAAACAAGACCTCGTTGTCATTGGTTAATATACAGTGAGGAAATTTCACTAGCCAGTCAGCGTGTTAGCACGTCAGTATATATTTATCCAATCGTTTTACTTTACGTGCACAGTAAGTGTCCCTCCCTTTCTTTTTACTTGCGTTACCTTCAGTTACATAGTTTTTTCAAGTATGAGAAAGTCCCTCCACTTTTCATCTTAATCAGAACTTACAAAGGGTTAACCTGGTAACCAGGCAGTGCCGGGCGAGGCCATCTGTGAGAATTCCCATCAAGACTCCTCAGAGCTATAGCAGAGAATTTTCAGAGATGCTCTCCTCCAGTGAACACAGTTTATAGTATTACTCTCTTTCATTTTAAGCATAAAATGATGAAACATATAATTAATGCAGCAGAATATGTATACACCTCTTATACCAACATTTCTGACTGTAGCAAAACATTTAACATTTAATTGTTATATAGTTTTAAGATTCTCTCTATAGTTTTAAGACTCTGTATAAGTTTATAACACAGGTGGCGCTTGTTGATTTGTGGCACACATAACGTGTGTCTTCTCTAAACTTTATCTTCCTCCGGCCTGGGGCCCCTCGCTTCTGCCACGCTTATCAGTAAAAAGCAGCCGGACCAGTAAGTAACAGGTAGTAAAAAATGCAGGCAGGTTAGGCCTTCTGTGGGTAAAATCTTTTTTCTATGGCAGAGGCCTCCCCCCCCCGCCCCCGTCAAGGCCCATCTTTCAGTTACCTCCCTGCATACACACTGGCACCTTTTAAACAGAACAGGCAATTCATTCTTTAAGCAGCCAAGCAGTATGGAAGCAATTGCCCTGTTGTTGCATGAATATATATATTCAGAGTATATATACAGATATATACCATAAACATATGCTTAAACCTTTTACATCCCATAATTGACAGAGAGAACAGGATGTCATTATAACCAGTGTCACTATTTGGCTGTGACACTTTACACCTCCTCTGTCATCCTGGTCGGTCATTTTCCATTGTCTTAATAGCGTCTGTACTGGGGGACGAGATGGCGATTGCGGGGTCACGTGGCTGTGACTCTCCACACCCCCTCTGTCATCTCGGTACCTCGGTACCCTGGTAGCCATCAAAGAGCCATCAGGGTCATCAAAGAGAAGCCGCCTATTCTCAGTCCTTGCCCCACAATGGTGGAATGAACTACCCATCCCAGTTAGGACAGCCGAATCCCGTCCAATCTTTCGCCGTCGACTAAAGACTCACTTCTTCAACCATTATCTGAAATGATAAAAAAAAAAAAACAAAAAAAAAAAAATCTAACCACGACTAACCTTAATGTCATGCACTTGTCCTAATAAACTAACCTACACTGTAACACGCAACACTTTGATGAACATTGTTACTCAGCTGATAGAGTTATACCCTTCTTGCTGTCTTGTCGCACAGAACTTGTAAGTCGCTTTGGATAAAAGCGTCAGCTAAATGACTAAATGTAAATGTAAATGTAGCCGGCGGGAAGACTCTCATCTGTTGTTCCCGGCCGATGCACCCAGGTTGTTGTCGTCTTGGTCATCTTGGGGTCACCCCCCCTGACCTCTTGGATCTCTCCCATAGTTTGAGGTAGGTTGAATTGTCACTTCTCGGGCGACCCCTTGGGTCCCGAGAATTGTAGCAGCATTCCTCTATTGAAGTGTGGTTGGCCTGGTCGTGTGACCCTGACCGTAGGCCTCGCAGGACATCACAGATACGGTCCACAGAGGACTCATTTCTCTTCTCTCTTTCAGGTCCATTCAGGGCTCTCGTCGCCCTGTAACCTGGGTCAAATCAAATCAAATCAAATTTATTTATAGGGCCCGACAACACACGTTAATGTCCCCATGGGCCGTACAGATCTTCTTTAAACAAGTCAAGAAGAAAACATAACAATAAGTCAAGAACAGAACAGGAACACCATAATGTCCAAACATTTTTAGATGAATGCAAATAAATGAAAGAATGCAAGCACTCCCAGACATACCCCACGCGAAGGAAAGGAAAAACTCACTAAAACCTAACAATAGGGAAAAAAGCTCCACAGGCAGTGTGGAGGAGAGAAACCTTAGAAGGGCCATTCAAGGGGGGATCTCCCTTCTTAGATGTTGGTGATAGTAGTGTTGCAGATGGACAGTTGGTAAGCATGCACTCATGTGTGTAGTGGAACACAGATGAGTGCATGCAATAG
Organism: Notolepis coatsorum; assembly: GCF_963971535.1. Lineage (NCBI taxonomy): Eukaryota > Metazoa > Chordata > Actinopteri > Aulopiformes > Paralepididae > Notolepis > Notolepis coatsorum. The sequence goes on from NC_140165.1 coordinate 113,873,897, forward strand.
CAACTGTACATTTTGAAAAATTAAAGATAGAGCTAATAGCTAATAGGGTCCAGGCCGATGTCTCTCTGCCCGGTCTAGGAGGTCTAGGAGGTCTAGGAGGTCTTGGAGGTCTAGGAGGTCTAGGAGGTCTAGGAGGTCTAGGTGAGGACCTTGAGGATGCTCTGGAGCTTGACCTATCCCGGTCTTCCTCCAGTAGTTTCAGTCCTGCTTTCAGATACTGCTATTCGTCCCGATGGCACTGGTTCAGGTTTTGTCCCCCTTACCATCGCACATTGTTCACAGGCCTTTCGGACTGTTGTTTCCGTCCATTTCCTTCTTGCACAGAGGGTCAACCCTGTGTTGTGCTTGTCTCGGTCCAGACTGGCTAGTTAGCCTGCTGTAGACTCAGGCTAGGTAGCCTCTTGTAGACTCAGGCTATGTAGCCTCTTGTAGACTCAGCTCCTGCTGATAACACCAGCCTGTATGATTACGCTGGTTCCACTTCCGTCACAGTAGTAGGACTCATGCTCTTGCTAGCTTCTGGCTCGTCATCATGCTAGTAGCTCCTGTTCGCAATGGCTAGTTAGCCTGCTCTGCATGCTGCTCTGGGGTTAGTTTCTCCCCCATGTTTTCCCCTGGATCTTGACCGGGGGTTCTTATTTCTCTTTCCATCATTTGGGCCATTGAAGCCCCTTTGGGGAGCTAGCGTCTCCTTGTGCTAGCTTCTCTTGAGCTATTACTCAATATGTTGAGTAATCAGAACTGTGTTCAGTTTCAGAGGTATTTAGCTCCCCATCATGTTCAGGCTCAGACTCAGTTTCACCTGAAGGTGTCATCTGTGGCCTCGGGTTCTGATCCTCGATCTGAATGTCGCCATCCTCCTCTTCTGGGCCATAGAAAATGGAACAGTGCTCATAATTGATGTTTTTGGCCTTTAGGAACTCGTCTAGAGAGTTGAACGCCTCTATGTCAGTGGAGGGAGATACTCGTTTTGAGGTGGAGCCTTGCGCCTCATAAAGAGGAAGAATGACTACATCGTCTTCTTGGTTTTTTCCATTTCCAAACTCGTCCATGATAGTGTGTCGCAGTGTTTTTGAGCAAGACACATAACCCCTTACTGCTCCCGTTAAGCAGGTTGGCACCTTGCATGGCTGCCTCCGCCGTCTGTGTTTCTTAAGCTCTCCCTTCGTCTTGAAGGTCTTCTCACACTGGGCGCAACCGTAAGGTTTATTTTCTGTGTGTACCGGGTGGTGTTGTTTAAGTTCTGCCTTCGTCTTGAAGGTCTTCCCACACTGGGCACAGCTGTAAGGTTTATGTTCTGTGTGTACCAGGTGGTGTTGTTTAAGATAAGCCTTCCACTTGAAGCTCTTTCCACACTGGCCACAGCTGTGAGGTCTCTCTCCTGTGTGTACCATGTGGTGTTGTTTAAGATTATCCTTCCACTTGAAGCTCTTTCCACACTGGCCACAGCTGTGAGGTCTCTCTCCTGTGTGTACCATGTGGTGTTGTTTAAGATTATCCTTCGTCTTGAAGGTCTTCTCACACTGGGCGCAACCGTAAGGTTTATCTTCTGTGTGTACCAGGTGGTGTTGTTTAAGTTCTGCCTTCGTCTTGAAGGTCTTCCCACACTGGGCACAGCTGTAAGGTTTCTCTCCTGTGTGTATCATGGAGTGAATTTTAAGCTGAGCCTTCGTCTTGAAGCTCCTTCCACACTGGTCACAGCAGTAAGGTTTCTCTCCTGTGCCAATTACTGCCTGCTGTACAGCCGGCAGCTCTGGGTATTGTGATCTGCTTGGTTCCGTGAATTCCTCACTTTCCACAAGCGTCTCAGGGGACTCTGGGTGTGTTCCCCGTTCTCTTGGGTAGTCAACCCCCTGCTGGGTGTAGAAACTCCCAATCCATCATCCGAGGGTAATTTATCGTCCTCTGTGATGTGGGGATGATTGTGAGACATCCTGTTCACTTCCATTAGCTCTGGCTTGGTAGCCAGCTATTAGCTCATGTCTGGCTAGGGCCAGTCCACTTCCTGTTAGCACTGGCTTGTTAGCCCGTTGGGAGCTAGTTAGCTCGTGGCTAGTTAGCCATCAATTCACTCTTGGCTTGTTAGCCTGTGGGGAGCTAGTTAGCTCTTAGCTAGTTAGCCATCAATGCACTCTTGGCTTGTTAGCCTGTGGGGAGCTAGTTAGCTCTTGGCTAGTTAGCCTGCATTCCTGTGAAAGTGCCGTTTTGGCAGCTTCACGTAGCCTCGGGCTAGGTAGCCATCCAGTTAGCATTTAGCTCGCTTGTGGATAGTTAGCCTGCATTCCTGTGAAAGTGCCGTTTTGGCAGCTTCACGTAGCCTCGGGCTAGGTAGCCTGCTATTAGCACCAGCTCGTTAGCCGATGGTGAGCTAGTTAGCTTTCGTCTGGCTAGGGCCAGCTCATGGGTGTTAGCACTGGCTCGTTAGCCGATGGTGAGCTAGTTAGCTTCCGTCTGGCTAGGGCCAGCTCATGTGTGTTAGCACTGGCTCGTTAGCCGATGGTGAGCTAGTTAGCTTCCGTCTGGCTAGGGCCAGCTCATGGGTGTTAGCACTGGCTCATTAGCCGATGGTGAGCTAGTTAGCTTCTGTCTGGCTAGGGCCAGCTCATGTGTGTTAGCACTGGCTCGTTAGCCGATGGTGAGCTAGTTAGCTTCCGTCTGGCTAGGGCCAGCTCATGGGTGTTAGCACTGGCTCGTTAGCCGATGGTGAGCTAGTTAGCTTCCGTCTGGCTAGGGCCAGCTCATGGGTGTTAGCACTGGCTCGTTAGCCGATGGTGAGCTAGTTAGCTTCCGTCTGGCTAGGGCCAGCTCATGTGTGTTAGCACTGGCTCGTTAGCCGATGGTGAGCTAGTTAGCTTCCGTCTGGCTAGGGCCAGCTCATGTGTGTTAGCACTGGCTCGTTAGCATTCCTGTGAAAGTGCCGTTTTGGCAGCTTCACGTAGCCTCGGGCTAGGTAGCCATCCAGTTAGCATTTAGCTCGCTTGTGGCTAGTTAGCCTGCATTCCTGTGAAAGTGCCGTTTTGGCAGCTTCACGTAGCCTCGGGCTAGGTAGCCATCCAGTTAGCATTTAGCTCGCTTGTGGCTAGTTAGCCTACATTCCTGTGAACAAAGCACGAAATGATGTTGCACTTGTAACTCCCCCCAGAGCTTTCTAAACATTACGTTACTTTTTTGTTGTGAGTAAACGTTGCTTTAATCACAAAGATAGAGCTTTCTATTGAAGTGTGATATTCCCGAGTAGAGCTGTTCACTCAAGTGTGACTTTAAGCCTTTTATCTTAGGTTTCTAGTCGCGTGTAGAGCTTTCTACTGTAGAGCTTTCTACTTAGGTTTCGACTGTAAGTAAACATTACGTTACCCTTTAGTCGCAAGTAAACGTTACTTTAATCACAAAGATAGAGCTTTCTATGGAAGTGTGATATTCCCGAGTAGAGCTTTCCACTCCAGTGTGACTTTAAGCCTTTTATTTTAGGTTTCTAGTCGCGTGTAGAGCTTTCTACTGTAGAGCTTTCTACTTAGGTTTCGACTGTAAGTAAACATTACGTTACCCTTTAGTCGCAAGTAAACGTTACTTTAATCACAAAGATAGAGCTTTCTATGGAAGTGTGATATTCCCGAGTAGAGCTTTCCACTCGAGTGTGACTTTAAGCCTTTTATTTTAGGTTTCTAGTCGCGTGTAGAGCTTTCTACTGTAGAGCTTTCTACTTAGGTTTCGACTGTAAGTAAACATTACGTTACCCTTTAGTCGCAAGTAAACGTTACTTTAATCTAGAGGTGGGCATAGATTAATTTTTTTAATCTAGATGAATCTATCTGCAATCCTGGATTTAATCTAGATTAATCTAGATTAAAATGGCCCAAAAAAAAAAAAAAAACTGTCGAAGGCATTCAAAATATGTGTGTTCTACCCAAATAATGACCAGAAGTAAGTCCTTACTTTTTCTTTCCTCCTTATGTTTCTCAGGCCAGGTGGCCCATTACACCATGAGCCCATCTCTCGATTCCAAAATGCATTACAGACTGTTTGAAAAAGCTGTTTTGCTATGATAATTGGTAATGCAATATCAAAATAATGTTCAATAAGATGTACTTGTGTTTAATAAGTTGTTTTATTCAGAAGTTAACACAAATAAATAATATTACCAGTACAGTACAGTATCTAGCACACTCTCAGGAGCAAAACAGAAAGAATCATTTCAAACTTGAACTATGTGACATGGCTTGAATCAACTGCTCCAGTGGAGTTGCTCAGTGGCCAATGGTGTCAACTGTGGTTGTACTGGGCAGCTCCCAGGTGTGAATGGAACTGTGTGAATGTGAAGCAGGGCGTTCCTGAAAAAGAGCGTCTGTGCTCAGCGAACCTACCCTGAGTAAATAAAGGTAAAGGTACAAAAAGGTGTGTTCCAAAAAGGGTGTTTTATTTTTTTAAAGTACAAGATTACATTAAAGGCACAGTTCATGGTTATAAGTACAAAAAAGGTTTCTCTTACAATATATCAGAATGCAGGGATCTCCAAAATCTCTCTGAGAGGAAGTGAGTTAGCCTTTATATATCAAAACAAGACCTCGTTGTCATTGGTTAATATACAGTGAGGAAATTTCACTAGCCAGTCAGCGTGTTAGCACGTCAGTATATATTTATCCAATCGTTTTACTTTACGTGCACAGTAAGTGTCCCTCCCTTTCTTTTTACTTGCGTTACCTTCAGTTACATAGTTTTTTCAAGTATGAGAAAGTCCCTCCACTTTTCATCTTAATCAGAACTTACAAAGGGTTAACCTAGTAACCAGGCAGTGCCGGGTGAGGCCATCTGTGAGAATTCCCATCAAGACTCCTCAGAGCTATAGCAGAGAATTTTCAGAGATGCTCTCCTCCAGTGAACACAGTTTATAGTATTACTCTCTTTCATTTTAAGCATAAAATTATGAAACATATAATTAATGCAGCAGAATATGTATACACCTCTTATACCAACATTTCTGACTGTAGCAAAACATTTAACATTTAATTGTTATATAGTTTTAAGATTCTCTCTATAGTTTTAAGACTCTGTATAAGTTTATAACATAGGTGGCGCTTGTTGATTTGTGGCACACATAACGTGTGTCTTCTCTAAACTTTATCTTCCTCCGGCCTGGGGCCCCTCGCTTCTGCCACGCTTATCAGTAAAAAGCAGCCGGACCAGTAAGTAACAGGTAGTAAAAAATGCAGGCAGGTTAGGCCTTCTGTGGGTAAAATCTTTTTTCTATGGCAGAGGCCTCCCCCCCCCGCCCCCGTCAAGGCCCATCTTTCAGTTACCTCCCTGCATACACACTGGCACCTTTTAAACAGAACAGGCCATTCATTCTTTAAGCAGCCAAGCAGTATGGAAGCAATTGCCCTGTTGTTGCATGAATATATATATTCAGAGTATATATACAGATATATACCATAAACATATGCTTAAACCTTTTACATCCCATAATTGACAGAGAGAACAGGATGTCATTATAACCAGTGTCACTATTTGGCTGTGACACTTTACAACAACTTGGAAGCTCAGAACTTCTTTTGGGGTTTTTACAATGCCCCAGACACAACATTATTTTACGCCTAGGCTCGACCTGCCCATGGAGAGGCTGATAGGATACTGTTTTGACGGGGCCAGCAACATGTCTGGGGGGTACAGGCTAGACTAAAGGAAATGTGTCCCGACTCTGTTTTTCTCCACTGCGCAAAAAAAAATTAAAATAAAAAATCTCAAAGGCCGCACCCCCTACCGATTTAAAGTTCCAACGTGCCTGGTCAAGCTCCTGTCTCCTGTACAAGCTTACTGAGGGCCACTGAAATGTATTCCACAGTGCAACACAAAGTAGATTTCAGTGAGCTTCAGTCAGCTTGCACAGACAGGAGTTTGACCCCATTGACTTTGCATTGTGTTCAATCAGTAGGCTACATTCCTCTCTCAACTCAATCCATGCTGTTCCTCACAAACTACGACGCCAATTTCCTGCTAGTTAGCCTAAAATGTAGGTAAAGTAATGGGGCCACTTCTCAGTCTGTACAATAAGCACATTTTAAAGTGCTAACAGCAAAAGTGCAGAAGTCCCTGCGCTTTCTGTCCATTGCATTGTAGTATATGAGTCAAATCACTAGTGGATCTGTGCTTAGCTGTTGCTATCCAAGTAGTCATTAGCTGTTGCTATCCAAGTAGTCATTAGCTGTTGCTATCCAAGTAGTCAATAGCTATTGCAATCCAAATAGTCATTAAGATAAGATAAAGATAAGATATTCCTTTATAAATCCCCTTGGGGAAATTCCAGCGACACACACATACAGCTCATCGTCTCATTAATAATAATAACAACATCACAATCATTACATTTTTTACAGTAACAATGGCACAGCATAAATTCAAACAGACATGTACATTTGTTGACACATGTCATCTACAGAATGCCTGAGACGCCATATGCGATAGTCAGGCTGCATCAACAACAGAGTAGTTAAACAAAGTGTTGTTGCGCCAGGTGGGCGGGAGGGAGGTCGGGAGACAGTCTTAGGATCCACTCCTACAGCGCGCATTAGCTGTTGGGGGTCAGCCCAATGGTCCCACAGCCCTACAGTATGTTCCCGGACGGAACCTCTACTACCAGAGGACAATTGGATACTAGGTTGGGTGTAATTGGCTACCAAATGAATAGAAAGGGGGATAAAATAAGATACACATTTATGAAAAAAGGAAATGTGGGAACATAGGGCTGTGAGAATATAGGGCTGTGGTAACATAGGCATGCTCCCAGCTGTTGCTATCCAAGTAGTCATTAGCTCTTGCTATCCAAGTAGCCATTAGCTGTTCCAAGTAGTAATTTAAAGTCAAGATTTTTCTAGACAATATGCCAAGGTTTGGTGAGGCTACATTAGCCACAGATGTTGGAGGAGGTCATTTTTCCCATTGATGAGGCGATTGGATCTGTCATTCCAAACATGGTCAAGTTCAAGTGTAATCATAATCACTTAGGTGGTCACTTAGGTGGAATAATTCTAAAAGGAATTAAGAACAAAACGAACTAAACAAGACTAATATCTTGTCATTGTGTCTGTGCAATCTGTAGCTATGGATTAGGGCTGACCCCTATTAGTCGATTAGTCGACTAATCGGTCGAAAGGAGCCGTAGTCGACTGGCCAACCTCTTAGTCGAATATATGTAACGGAGGTACCGCAGTCTATCCACAGTCACGCGGTACAGTAAGTGAAGTGGCTGTGGACGTTAAGCGGTACTGCAAGTAAACTCACTCCCCAGAGGCATCCAGACCCAGTAGCAAGAAGTGAATTCACCTCTTGGTATAGTGGTCTGTGATGCCGCCTGCGACGCGGGAGATCGGGGTTCAACTCCCACTCAGGGCGATCCCTTAACAGGGGTCGAATCGAAATAAACACAATGCAAGTAAGATCACACCGGCTACACGTGGTGCCGCTAGACCCGGATGCCCTGGGTGGAGTGAGTTTAGGGGGGTGAGTAACGGCGGTACCGCAGTCTATCCACAGTCACGAGGTACAGTAAGTGAAGTGGCTGTGGACGTTAAGCGGTACTGCAAGTAAACTCACTCCCAGTATATATAATTTTTTTTTTATTATTATAATTTTTTGATCATTCTTTCCAAAAGAAAAGAGGCCTAGAAGCGTGGCTAACGCTAATGGCAGGCATACCAGAGGCTAACTGCCTACGAAAACAGGCACAGAGGCACTGAAAGAGGATTTCACCCATCTAATGAACACACTAGACTAGACAAATATCAAGATGTATCCATCAGTGGACCAATTGCATGCTTTTGCAGAGGACAAGAAGCCTTCAGTCGACTCCTTCAGACATTAAGCACCCCCCACAGCCCAAATGGAATGATAAAAAAAACAATATTTTTTTTAAATAAAAAAAATATTATACTTTTTTTTTTTTTTTTTTTTTTTTTTTTGTCGACCAATAGTCGACTAACGGCAAATTTTGGCCAATCATAGTCGACCATCCAAATCGTTAGTCGGGGACAGCCCTACTATGGATAGCAAGTTACTAGGTTTGCCGTTTGAAAAGAAGCTGATACTGGACCGTACTGTGCCAACCCATACCCTGGCTCAGCAGGTACAGCACAGCACAGCACTGGTGCTGTGGAAAAGCCAAAAGGCATAGATGCAAAGCATTCTTGCATAAATTCTATGCAAGTAGGCTATGTCTAAGCTATTTTACAGTATTATACATGAACTATGTGCAATATGCATAAGACTATGAGCTATATGTGGGTATGTCAGGTGGTCTTGTGGTCAAAGTTATGTATGTGGAATCATATAAGAACGTTCAATTTGACCAATTAGGCCCTTTATTCTTCTAGATGCATATCACCATTAAAAATGGTAAATCTTGATGCATCACATGCTGCCAGCACTTTCATTGCCCTTTCTGCAATGCATCCTTATTCAAACCAACAAGGTTGAGTAAGTTGAAGAACCACTTGGAGGTCCATTAAGCAGGCAGTTTCCTATGAAGGTAAAGTTGTCACAGCGCGGCCCTGAGAGCGTTGCACTCCGGCTGTGCAGCTGGATACTATTGGCTTGTGGTGGACAGCGCCTTGGTGCTGAAGTGTCATTCAATATTCTTACTTAAATATGACTGTGACGGGTGACGAGGCACCACACATGTGAACAGTAACAATGCAATTCATTAATGTCTTGTTGTAATTAGTATATACCCAATGTTATCTTTCAATATCTTATTTGACGTTACTGTACGATATAAGTGTGTATTAAAAGACGGAGCTGTTAATGCCCGGGCAAGCTATATTCACGTATTCACGTAACTCGCATATATCCTCAACTATCCTTTATCTTTCAATATCTTATTTGTTGTTACTGTACGATATAAGTGTGTATTAAAAGACGGAGCTGTTAATGCGTATGAAGGTTTGTGTCCCCGGGCAAGCTATATTCACGTAACTCGCATATATCCTCAACTATCCTTTATCTTTCAATATCTTATTTGACGGTACTGTACGATATAAGTGTGTATTAAAAGACGGAACTGTTAATGCCCGGGCAAGCTATATTCACGTATTCACGTAACTCGCATATATCCTCAACTATCCTTTATCTTTCAATATCTTATTTGACGTTACTGTAGTGTGTTTAATACATAGGTGTGTATTAAAAGAAGGAGCTGTTAATGCCCGGGCAAGCTATATTCACGTATTCACGTAACTCGCATATATCCTCAACTATCCTTTATCTTTCAATATCTTATTTGACGTTACTGTACGATATAAGTGTGTATTAAAAGACGGAGCTGTTAATGCCCAGGCAAGCTATATTCACGTATTCACGTAACTCGCATATATCCTCAACTATCCTTTATCTTTCAATATCTTATTTGACGTTACTGTACGATATAAGTGTGTATTAAAAGACGGAGCTGTTAATGCCCAGGCAAGCTATATTCACGTATTCACGGAACTCGCATATATCCTCAATATCCACAACACCAGAGCGCATCAGGTGCATGATGAAATACTCAAGTGACTGACGGACATTTGGCGAGCCTTTATTTCAGCGGGGAACATAGGACCCGGGGGACATAGGACCTTTATTTCAGCATTTGGCGAGCCTTTATTTCAGCGGGGAACATAGGACCCGGGGAACATAGGACCTTTATTTCAGCGGGGAACATGGAACCCTTTTTTTGTTCGGGAGCGTTCGGGAGCGGGCGGGACCGGGGAACATATAACCTTTATTTCGGGAGCGGGGAACATAGGACCCTTTCTTTAAAACAAAGCGGGGAACATAGAACCCGGGGAACATAGGACCCAGGGAACATACCCCAAATTCTGTAACACAAACATGCACTTTTTTGGGGGACAGACATAGAGACACATAGGCTACAGACATATAGACATAGATACAGACAAACCCTGTTCTAGACGGCTCTGCCAATTAAGCGCCATGTCGTAAAATCATATATTATTTGTAAACTGAGCATTTTTCCAATTTAACATCTTCAGGCTTGTGGCTGGAGGCTGCAGAGCTCATCTGGGCCTCTCTGGTTGGCTACTATGCACTTCCTCATCCTGACAAAAAGGTACCACCAACAGCCAATACACTCCATCTTTAAAACACATAATCAGTCCTGTTCACACATTGTTAAAGAAACATGCCAACATTATGGGACTCTCCAGAGTCAGACAGGAAGATAGATACCAGTTGACTCTGTGCGTTCAGTAGAAAGCTATCCAGCTTCGAGCTAGCCTAGTTCAGCACAAATGAATGGAAGCGGATAGGGACCACTAGCCTAGCTTAAAACTCCGGGAGAGGTGTGTTTGGCCAACAGCTAGGTGTTACGTCTGGTACTCTAGCGAGTGCCAGCACTTTAACTAGTGTTCTAACTATTGCGACAGTGTCGTGTTATTCTGTTGAGTTTCACGTTACGGCATGTGGCCGTACGTGACGTAGACGTTGATGTTCTGACTTACGCTACAATGCATGTGTCTTCAGTTCAGTAAACACCGACATGCTGAAACTACGTGTTGTCTGATTCTTCCAACATAACATTGGCGACGAGAGATGGCTGAATTTTCGATCCCACCCCCTCCACCCTTCCTACCGCTGCCCGGTGAGCCGCCCGTCCCGTGGGCGCGTTGGATTTCAACGTGCATTACTACAGCACTGTTTAGGCATGGAGGGACAGCGCGTGTGTGAAACACTCGGCACATTAGACAGTGACACATATACGTCAGTGGTGGCGCTCCTAAAGGGACATTTCGCCACTCCACAGACTGCACAGTTGTGTTCCGACGGAGGCATCAACGTACTGGCGAGTCAATAACGCAGTACGTCGCGGACCTACGGGGCTTGGCTAGCTCATGCAAATTCGGGGCATTACAGGATGAGATGGTGAGAGACCAACTCATATTGAACACTGACAGTGATAAAATCAGGGAAAGACTACTGTTGGAAAATGACGAGCTGACATTAGCAGTAGCTATTAGACTAGCAGTGCAGGTGGAATCTGCTATCAAATCAAATCAAATCAAATTTATTTATAGGGCCCGACAACACACGTTAATGTCCCCATGGGCCGTACAGGTCTTCTTTAAACAAGTCAAGAAGACAACATAACAATAAGTCAAGAACAGAACAAGAACACCATAGGGTCCAAAATTTTTTTAGATGAATGCAAATAAATGAAAGAATGCAAGCACTCCCAGACATACCCCACGCGAAGGTAAGGAAAAACTCACTAAAACCTAACAATAGGGAAAAAAAGCTCCACAGGCAATGTGGAGGAGAGAAACCTTAGAAGGGCCGTTCAAGGGGGGATCTCCCTTCTTAGAAGTCGGTGATAGTAGTGTTGCAGACGGACAGTTGGTAAGCATGCACTCATGTGTGTGGTGAAACACAGATGAGTGCATGCAATAGCAACTGTACATTTTGAAAAATTAAAGATAGAGCTAATAGCGATAGCAACTGAACATTTTGAAAGATTAAAGATAGAGTTGATAGCGGATCTATTTGAGGCACAGGGGCGGCGCAAGAGGGTCACGTCCTCCCCGTCTTAGTCACGGGACATTCAACACTCCGGTCGTTGCTCAGGGACAGCCGGAGACAGGGGGAAGGGGGGTGGCGCAGAGAGGGTCGCGAACTCCCCGACATCATCGCGGGACATCCGGCACTCCGGTCACCACTACGAGACCTCCGAAGACAGGGGGGCACGCAGAGGGGGTCGCAATCTCCCGGCCTTCGTCACGGGACGTCCAACACTCCGGTCAACACTCCAGGACAGCAAGTCATAGGAAGACAGGGAGACGGGACAGGCGTTAGACAGCTCATGAGATTGTAGTAGGCGGACATAGCAATAGATACAAGTGGTAGGCATATATGTGAATGGAGTAGATATATGAAGTAAGCGTATTATGTGAATAGAATAGAAGTACTTAACCCAGCAATGAAACCGCGTTGACTGTTAATCTGTTAACAGTCTGTTAATCAGTTGACAGGACCACGGACAGACGGCGGTGAATAACTGATCCAATGCCTCGGAGGTGCATGTAGAGCAGTCACTACAAGCTTGGCCAAGACCCCGAGGCATCCATCACCTTGGTCAGCGCCAGGAGACGGGTACTCAGAGAGAAGGGGGAGGGATGGGGGGGGGGGGGGGGGAGAGGGGGGGGGGGGAAGAGTTAGAGAGTTCCCATGTTTGTGGTGCTGCAAAGGAGCAGACATGTAGTACCCTGTAGTGCCATGTAGTACCCCGTAGTGCCATGTAGTACCCTATAGTACCCCATAGTGCCATGTAGTACCCCGTAGTATCCTGTAGTACCCTGTAGTGCCATGTAGTACCCTGTGGTGCCATGTAGAGCTATGTAAGCCATGTAGTACCCTGTAATGCCATGCAGTACCAAGTAGTACTCTGTGGTACCATGTAGTACCCTGTACCCTAACTAAACTACCCTATAGTAAACTACCCAGTGGTACCATGTAGTACCCTGTACCATAACTAAACTACACAGATTAATCTAAAGGTCAGTCCCCGACCAGGTGAGATCAAGGTAGGTTGAAGGAGAGAGAGAAAAGATGAGTCTTAAGCAGGGATTTAAAAGCTTCGACAGAGCAGGCGCCCCTGATGACGGCAGGTAATTTGTTCCACAGGTAGGGAGCGCGGTAGACAAAGGCTCTGTGGCCGGCTATGAACTGTGCAGCTAGTTTGTCTACCTCCTCCAGCCCCAACACACACGTGCCAGTAGAGGCTGCGAGCACGCTCAGCTCAAGGGTGTCCCTCCTCAATGTGAGTGCAGACAACGGCGGGGACAATATACTGTTAGCCTCCCAGTCACGTGACAGCTCACGCCAACCGTGCAGGAATTGTGGCTCCCTTTCACACAACTCCAGAGCCCAGACCTGCCCTGCCCGTGGCAAAGCCTGCTCCAACTGCGGGAGGCTAAACCACTTCCACAAGGTCTGCAGGTCAGCCCCAGCTAGCGCTTCCAAGCCACCGGCCACTATCATCCATAATGTCAGCTCAGGACGAGTGCCATTCAAAACATGCTCATTGGTGGTTGGTAACATCACACTGCCCCTCCTCCTCGACACTGGAGCCACAGTGTCTCTATTGAATTGGGCGACATACTCTCAATTCTTCTCCCACAAACCACTGGGCTCGCCCACCACCACCCTGCGAGGCTACGCCAACTCCAAGATTGACATCGTTGGCTCCCTCCAGCTGCCGGTGAGGTACGGAGAAAAGACACTGCCTGCCTTCAATTTCAACATCGCACGCGAGGGACCAACCTCCTCGGCCTCAACCTCCTCGGCCTCAACCTCTTCAGTGGCCTCGGTTTCTCTCTGCTGGACACCACAGGCTCAGAGATTCACACCGTCACCGCTGTCTCCTGGCAGCAACAGTGGCCTGCACTGTTCAATGGCGTGGGCTGCCTCCAGGTCTTCGCTCACCAGCCCCTGCTAGACCAAAAAGTGACTCCGGTCATCCAGCCCCTTCGCCGCTCCCCCCTGGCTCTCTGTGAGAGCATCGCCACCGAGTTACAGAAGATGCTGGATGATGACATCATCGAACAGGTGAACGCGTCACCCTGGATCTCCAACTTGGTGGTAGCAAAGAAGAAGTTAGGGGGGCTGCGACTCTGCGTGGACATGAGAGCGGTAAACAAGGCCATCGTCCCTGATAAATACCCCCTGCCAACCACAGAGGAGCTCACCGCCCAATTCCACGGGTCCAATGTGTTCTCTAAGCTGGACCTTCGTCAGGGGTACCTCCAGGTGCCACTATACCCAGAGAGCCGCAACCTCACCGCGTTCATCACCCACAGGGGGGGTCTTCCATTACAAACGCATGGCTTTTGGCTTAAGCTCCGCCCCCAGCTGCTTCCAAAATATCATGGCCTCCGTCTTCCCCGGGATCCCCGGGGTGGCCATCTACCTCGATGACATCGTGGTGCACGGGGCCAATGCCGAGAGTCACTACGCGAGCCTCCATAGTGTCTTAAGTGCGATGGCAAAGCACCACCTCACACTCAACGGCGAGAAGTGTGTCTTTGCCACCACGACCATTGACTTTGTTGGGTTCCGCCTCTCGGCTGACGGCATGTACCCACTCCAGTCAAACACAGAGGCCATACACAGTGTCCCAGAGCCCACCTCAGCGGCCCAGGTGGCCTCTTTCCTGGGCATGACGGCGTACTACCTCCGCTTCCTGCCACACTACTCCGACACAACTGCACCGCTGCAGAAGCTGTTGAAGCAGGACGAGTCCTGGCTCTGGACGCCTGCCTGCTTGAATGCTGTGCGCTTCCTCAAGTCCCAGCTCACCTCATCACCAATCCTGGCATTTTTCGACCTAGACAGCACCACCCTTGTCACGTGTGATGCCTCCGCCGCAGCCGTTGGCTCGGTACTGTCACAGCTGCACGGGGTGTGGAGAGGCCGGTCGCTTTCACTTCACGGGCCCTTAGCCCCACAGAACAGAGGTACTCAGTGGGGGAGCGAGAGGCCCTGGCCTGCATCTGGGCATGTGAGCGCTGGCATATGTACCTCTACGGCCGCTCATTCACGCTTAGGACGGACCACCAGGCTCTCACTACCCTCCTCGCCACATCAGGCACTGGCCACAAACCGCTCCGCCTCCACCGCTGGGCTGACCGCCTGCAGCAGTACAACTTCGGTTTGCAGTTCACACCGGGCCGGGACAACGTAGTAGCTGACCTACTGTCAGGCGCCATCCCCAGTCCCCCCACGGCCCCGCCCTGGTCCAGCTCCTCCACACTCCCCTCCAAGAGACAGTGTCGCTGCAGGAGCTCCAGGACGCCTCGTCTGCTGACCCTGTCCTCTCTGCGCTCTCAACCTACATCAGGCAGGGTTGGCCGGCGAGGACACCTGACGAGCTGCTTCCCTATAGCAGACTCCGGGACGAGTTGTCATGCTGGAACGACTCCTGCGTCGCTCGTGGGCTCTGTACTGTGGTCCCGAGTGTCCTTCGGGCGCGTGTCCTTGGGCATAGTCAGGCTCAAACAGCGGTGTCGTGACGTGGTGTCGTGGCCAGGCATCGACAGGGAAATCGAGACCCTGGTCAAGGACTGTACTGCCTGTCTTCTGAGCGGGAAGACCAGGGCCCCAGCCCGCCCCCACCCATGCAGCCATTGGACTGGCCGTCCCAACCCTGGGAGCACCTGCAGCTCGACGTCTGTGGTGAACTGCACGGGGTACCGCATCACCAGCGTTTCCTCGTTGTGGTCTACAACCTCCACTCCAAGTGGCCTGAGGTGGCGCCCGTGGGCTCGGTCACAAGCGGGCTGCTGATTGAGATTCTCGAGTCCCTGTTCACATGCTGGGGCCTGCCTAAGAGGATCACGACAGACAATGGTCCCCAAATGATCTCCCACGAACTGGCCTCCTACCTGGGGATACGTCATATCCGCACGTCGTTCTACAACCCGGCTGCAAACGGGGGTGGAACGGCTGAACGGTACAATCCCTGAAGAATGGCATCAGGGCCCACCTGGCACAAGGGTGCACATTCATCAACGGTCTCCAACAGATGCTCCTGCACTACAGGGCTACTCAACACGCCACCACAGGCGTCTCCCAAGCCTCCCTCATGCTAGGGCGTGAGTTTCAGCTGCCCCTGGACAGGCTGTGCCCTACTTCGGCTCAGGCTCCAGCCCACCCGCTTCAAGCCACAGTCAACACACACCAGCGCCGGATGAAGGACCGTTTTGACAGGACCCGACATACGAGACCACCTACCATCGCCGTCTCAGACTGCGTCAGGATTCGGCGACCCCACCGGGACAACAAGCTCCGGTCATTCTGGTCTGACCCGGTCCAGGTCAGACAGCAGCTTGGCCTGGCCTCATTCAGGCTGGCTGATGGCACGCGTTGGCATGCTGGCCGACTGCGCAGGGTGCAGGCTCCCGTTGATGATGTTGCAGCCCCAGCACCCGCGGCTCAGCCTGAGGCTGCGGGACCTCCGCTGTTGGCTGTTGCAGTGCCCGGGCCCCGCCCACTCCGAGCGCGCAACAGGCCTGCACACCTGAATGATTTTGAGACTGAGTACCACTCCTAGGTTGAGTGAAGGGGGGGGGAATGTTACGTCTGGTACTCTAGCGAGTGCCAGCACTTTAACTAGTGTTCTAACTATTGCGACAGTGTCGTGTTATTCTGTTGAGTTTCACGTTACGGCATATGGCCGTACGTGACGTAGACGTTGATGTTCTGACTTACGTTACAATGCATGTGTCTTCAGTTCAGTAAACACCGATATGCTGAAACTACGTGTTGTCTGATTGATATGCTTGCATTAATTTGTGCTAAGCTAGGCTAGCTTTCTACTGAACGCACAGAGAGGAAACGTAAGGTTATGAATATAACCAAGTTCTATGAATACTAATACATCTGCACTAACCTCACTTTGTGCATATGCACTGAATACAAATTCACAATGTACCTTTACATACCAACATTCATCTGGCCACACCCCCATCCGCTACCTTCATAAGCAGGTGTGTCCGGGAAGGACCAAGCCCCCCCGACCCTCCCTAATGGAGGATACCCCCCCTATTAGAGGACGGGAGGGAGACGGATCCGACCGTGCAAAGAGAAACTCGAGCAACTCAACGCACAGGGTGAGCAGACCGTGGCTTGACCCCACGACTACCCACACGCACAACCCGCATGCCACCAGGGAACGAACGGAAGGAACAAACCTCGTTACCGCCCCCAAAAACACGGGGTCGAGAGCAACTCAACCCCGTGGCAAGGCCGTAGCAGCGGAGCGCGAAGGAAGACCCAGACCCACTGAAGGGACTGGATCCCCCGGAAAAAGGGGGCCCGGAGAGGTCAATGACGCCACAGCATCAAGACCTCACCAGGCGGTCACTTAGTCACCAAGAGCCCTGGGGGCCCTTCCCCCCACTAGCACGCCGCCTGGCACACTGACCCTGGCAAACTCAGGCAGTCAGCATGGCCGTAACTCGAAGCACTCAAAAGGCTACACTACAGCGGAAGCAGGCAGCGCACCGGGGAGACTACCCCAGAGGGGGTTGATCCCTCAAACCAGGCAGCAGGCGTTTGACCCGAGCCTGGAGCACTGCGGATGAGACAGGCGCCAAAGGGGTCAACTGAAACAGCACCCCCGGCGGAAGGGGCGTATGCTGGCATTGTTGTGCACCATGACAAAGTCTCCACCAAAAAACCCAGAACCAGAGGGGCCGAGGCAGAGAAGGCTGACACGATTGGCAGACGTCATGAACGTGCAGGGGCACACTCAACCAGGTAACCCGGGAGTTGACTCTGCTCCAACACACCAGGGAATCAACCACCCTCTTGGTACCACATGCGGTGGTTGTTCCTATAACCCCTCGAGAAAAAACTCCAAAACACACCTGCGGGTACACACTGGCTATACCGCAGTACAAGTGTTACAGATTTCAAAAAGGGGTTATTCCAGGCCTACGGGTCGACGAAACAACTTCGGACCGGGCCCGGTGGCTCGGGAAGCACACAGGGATGCCAGAGGAGGTCCATAAGACCACCCCAACAGCCCCCTTTTCGCCATGCGTAAGAGAGGAGCGAAAATAATGGAAAACCAGCCCCTTTATGATAACGCAGGGAACAACCTGTACCCAACAAAGGGTTTCCATAACGCCCAACCCTGTGACACCCGGGCCGACCCGGCATTTTTTCCCCCGAAAAAAGCACAAGTCCCTCAGGGTACCAGAACAGTAGATCTGCGTCCCCGGCGGGCAACGGGTTAACTGACCTGGACCAGCGTGACCAGAACCAGTCCCGTGCCCTAATCACGCCGACATCCCCACTCCAGGAGAGGGGGTAGGTACGTGTGTCGATCTAAAACATGAAAAGAGGGCGCCACCCAGACAGTCCCATTCGTACCGCGCTCAGTGGCCCACCCCAAGGGCGTGAGACCCCTCTACCTATGTTTTGATCAATTCCATTAACATCCCCCAGATATGAACGAGAATTCGTCGAGACCTAGTAACAGGCGCTCGGAAGAGAAAACCTCCATCCCAGTTGCCCTATAAAAACGCTGTTTTAATAATGACCAACCAAGGCGTACCAGCCTTATGCGTGATTCTTATCAGAAACACCCTGAGCCAGCACTATGTACGCGTCGAGACCCAAACACATCAATGGATAGTCTAACCAGACACCAGACATTGGTCCTTCAAGTCGCCTGGGAGAACGACAAGGAGTTGTCATGCTTCATTTCATTACTCTTTTTATTAAAAGAAAGAAACACAGACTGACATGAATCCCACGTGACGCGGCTGAGGGTAAATTTTTTTTTCATTCTTACATCCTGCCACCCTCACCACAGAGAGGAGACGGGAATCCTCAGAGAGACTTTCCATGTGAGCCATGAATTGAAAAGTCATGGTAACATTGAGCCATGTGACCAACAGACTCAAGTTACACGTATATCGAGCGTAGCAGAACACTAAGTTCCTACGCTCTGCCCCGACAACTTGACAATGACAGACCCTACATACGGGTCTGAAAAAACTCACGGAAGCCGTCGTCCAATAGAAACGTGCCCAGTGATGTATTCTATGACGGGGAAACCCATGACTCAACCGCCCGTGATAGGTGCGGAGTCAGGGAAACCCCCCCCCCCCCCCCCCCCGTGCCAAGCTGCCTAACAGTTTGGCCGGACCGAATGAAAAGAGAGTAAAAAGAAACCCAGACCAATCAGAAGAGGGAAGGAGGGGTTTATCCGGTACCCCCTCGCAAGCCCAACCCTTGAATACGACAACAACAATAGCCATATGATACCTTAAGTAGCCAGTATGCTAATGAACAGCGCACAGTTAATTCAATGCGCGCTAGCCACAGACAAGTTTGTGAACAGGTTTTATAACAAGGCCAAAGTTATATATGTGTGAACCCGACACCCGTGTTTATGTTGCAAGACACAAAAAATCTGATAGAGAGAGAGAGCGGCCTGAACCGCGGTACCTTTACACACACGAGCATTACTGCAGACCAACACAACAGTGTTGCGGCTCAATATCACTGTTTAAGCAACAGAGCACACAACTAACCTCTACCTTTATGTGAAGAACCTAACCTTCAGGTCGAGGCAGAAAAAAAAATTCAACCGAGTGTAAGCTGCAGGCCTTGCTTAAGCTATACCCCATGAAATGTAGCGACCAATAAGACTTAAAAGTCTAGCCCTTCTATCAAACCCACACTAGCGAAAGGTTCACACATCGTATCCCCATCATATGTAGTGAATAAACACACAGTTTGTAACAGGAGGGACCTTTTATTTCTTTAACAAAATCATACGATGAGCCGGGAAGGGAACAGGGGGGACCACAGAGGGGAAAAAGTCACTTTTAGCGACGCCTGCCACGAGCCGCTCGGGACTTGCCACCCCGGGGAAACCCCGGAGGGACGGTAAAGGATAGGAGGCTGGTCACGACGATCCCTACCGTCACCTCCGAGCGTGGATAGGCCGGCTGCAGTGGCGGAGGCGCCCTCTCTCCTCCTGGCCTTCTTTGCTGAAGGTCCAGCAGTGGCGGTGGTAGCAGCGGCGGCTACGGCGGCGGAACCCCCGACGACGAGCCTTCCGTCTGACTCCACCTGCGACATCGGGCGGGGGGAAATGAGGCTGGAGCACGGAACGCTCCTCCTGCATTTCCCTGCAGGTTGAGGTCATCAGCTGCAACGCCGACCCGAAGAGCCCAGCATCGGAGAGGGGTGCCGTCAGAAGTGGAGTCCTCTTCCTTTCCGGCACACGCGCCTGCTCCAGCCAAAGGTGGCACTGGGCTAGAGTGGCCAGGGCGCGTACTTTCCCAGCGGCGACGGCCTGCAGCTGGATCAGATGCAGGATGGCTCCTGCCGACTGGGCGAGCTGATCATGTTGCAAATCGGTCAGCTCCGTACCGCCCGTCAGTATCCCGGACATGAATCTCGCCAGCTGCGCGATGTTAGAAGTGGCAGCCAGAGATTGAGTCGCGGAGATAAATGACTGGTCACTCCAGAAAGCCAACCGCCTCGCCGATTTCCCTTGGGGAACCGGCTTCCGTAACGGCTCCCACACCACCTCAGGACAAAGGAGAGCTGCCATCGGCCTATCAAGCCGAGGCACCCCCTCCTTCATACCGTCTACCAAACCCACCACCCTCGTGACTCGCACGTAGGCGGGGGTGAGGCCCATGATGTGGGAGACCACCTGTCCCTGACGGACGTAGGCCTCCATCGAGGGGAAAAATGGACAGACAACGCCCATCTCTCTCACAGGATGGCGTTGCCATAGATGACCTATGAGATCATCAGGAACAGGCAGTGGCTGCGGCAGCGGCACGCCGTTTGCGACTGCCGCCGCCGCCATGAGCTCGGGGAACAAAGCATTCCCCCTGCATACTTTCCCCCACCGAGCTTGCGTCCCTCACATGCAGCAGACTACTGGTTACAGAGCCACATTCTGATGTGGCTGAAAGCAGGGCATCCCGCCGCAGAGTCGGAGGTTCTAACCCAACATCCGCGTACGAGGGACCCCAAGGAGACCTATCACCCCCCTCCAGTGTTACCTGGACGGGCGGCGGATATGTCTCCACCGGGGCGTCAAATAAGAACCCGTCTGCTTCTACCATGTAGTCCTCTGTTTCCATTGGCCATGGAGAATCAGACGCATCCTCATCCGGCTCCAGCAACTCACCAAAACCAGGCCGTTCGTGTCTACAAGCCACCATCTTATGACGGGAGCGAGCCGACGCAAAAGGTTTGCGTCTCAAATCCTCTGCCACCAGAGGAGCCGGCCGCCCAACAGCGGACGACTCTCCGGTGGCAAAGGAACCAGAGCCGGTACCAGGCCATCACACAGGAGATGGCGCCGGTGCACCAGCTCCTTGGAGAGGCAAACTACCTATCGGACGCCTACCGGACGCGGCTGCCGACCACAAAAGTGGCCTCAACCCCGCTCCAAGACGCACGACAGAGGAGGCAATGGAGAACCGCTGGTGAAGGGTAACGTTGCTAGCGCGACCCTCCGAGGTAAACATTATGACTTCGCTTTTTTCTTTTTAAAGTTATGAAAGAAAGAAAAAAGCAAGAAAAAATGTAAACACGTAACTCAACTTTCTTCAGCTTAAACAACCTCGTCAAGTGATGTATATAACAGGCACTTCCTTGTGGTGAAAGTGAAGAAGGAGGCGAGTGTGTGGCCACACACCTGCTTATGAAGGTAGCGGATGGGGGTGTGGCCAGACGAATGTTGGTATGTAAAGGTACATTGTGAATTTGTATTCAGTGCATATGCACAAAGTGAGGTTAGTGCAGATGACGCTGAGCGGAAGCTAGTATGATATAGAACTGGTATCTATCTTCTTGTCTGTCTCTGGAGAAGACGGTAAGCACATTTCCCCTAATGTTGACGTGTTCCTTTAGGTTTATGTTGTGCGTGTCTATTGTTGTGTGTGTGTGTGTCTACATCTTGCAGGGCATTGGAACATCATTAGGCGTGCTCGCTAACATACTAGTATCCATGAACGATGATGACTTCCATGCTTTCAAGACAAATCCGGATATCGATTTAGTAAGAAAACACTCCTCTCCCCGATGCTCCCAATGATCGTTTTTGTACATATCTTACTTCCTTCACCCCAAAGCTTCTACCATAACTCTGTCTTTTGTTTCCGGAACAGTCTTTCCTCAGGGATCATGGTCATCGTCTCCTTCTTGCCGCTGAGGCAGCTAAGATGGCGGTGGTGTACAGTCAGTATGCCTCGCTCTATGTGTTGACCAACGTGGTGAGTTACCACACTTTACTGGTAATACACTGTGTGGTGGCTTTATTGTGTTTGTGTGTGTGTGTGTGTGTGTGTGTGTGTGTGTGTGTGTGTGTGTGTGTGTGTGTGTGTGTGTGTGTGTGTGTGTGTGTGTGTGTGTGCGTGCGTGTGTGTGGATAGGAAATTCCATGGAGTACATACAGTAGAATATGGCAATGATAGAAAGTTCTAACAGCTCACAGCACTCTGAAAAGAACCTGGGCCCTCATTCATCAACGTGTTCTACGCACAGATTTGTGCTTACCCTGTGCGTACGATCATTTCTAAGCAAAGAGTGGGATTCATCAATTTCGATTTGAACTTGACTCCGTGCTTACATCTACGCACAGGTCAGACCAGGCGTACCTGGCGCCCAGTGGTAGAATATATTATTACAACAAGGAAATGAGCTTCTGTGCATAATAACACTGGCATGTTATGTACGAACCGTAGTTCATTATAGTTCATTGTAAAATAGCAACAGTAGTGTAATTATGGTCAAAACCCTATAAATAGCATTTGGAATAATAGATCTTTCTCTCAGAATGAATGCAGCATGGTTTATATAGCGTTATCGGAATATACGGGGTGTAGGCTACTGACTGACTGCGCTCCGCGTAGCTTGATTGATTGATTGATTGGAAAGTTTATTAACAGATTGCAGAATGGGTACAGTACAGTACAGCTCAGTACATACAATTGTTAATTGGGGATGCAGACCAACTTTCGTCTTGTTTACATCAGGGTCCTGTTGTGGAAAGGTTGTTTGACACAGCAGGAGACGATATTTCCAATTGTAACAAATAGGTAATTTATTTAAGAAAAGAAGTTCGTTAACAGCAAGAGCTATGGGTCAAAGATGATCGCCACAGCTTGAACAAAAAACACTCTCCCTTGGAACCCTTTGCCTGTCCCTAAATCCCCTCTCAGTCCTGCCCCCATGACAGATATGATGACGTGTCACATCATGTCAGATCTGACATGACGTACATTAAGATGATACGTAGATTTAACATTGGAGAGAGAGAGAACATGAGGAGAGATA
The DNA here is from genome assembly GCF_963971535.1 of Notolepis coatsorum. Classification (NCBI taxonomy): domain Eukaryota; kingdom Metazoa; phylum Chordata; class Actinopteri; order Aulopiformes; family Paralepididae; genus Notolepis; species Notolepis coatsorum. The sequence continues at coordinate 113,896,757 of NC_140165.1, forward strand.
AGCAAGATATGATATCCACACACGATATGATGTAAAACATTAAGAACATGAAGAGAGAGTGAGATATGTGTGTTTGTGTGTGTGTGTGTGTATGTGTGTGTGTGTCTGTGTGTGTGTGCGTCTGTGTACAGACGTGTGTGTATTGTATGTGTGTATTGTGACACAGGGAATGTGTGTGTGTGTCGGTGTGTATGTCTGTGCGACTGTGTGTGTCTGTGTGTGTGTGCTGTGTCTGTGTGTGTGCTGTGTATGTGTGTAAGAGAGAAAAGACACAAGATTAGAACACACGATATGATGTACTGAAATGTCCATCTGCTATCTTGAGGCTGTTTTAAGATTGAAGATTGAAGATTTAAGATCAGCCAGACTGTCGCCCTAGTGTCTTTGAGCCCTGCTAGTTGACCTATATTAAACTAGTCAAGACTAACCCCTTTCCTACCTCCACCCTCGTATACACATTTTCCCCAACATTCCCCCATTTGGGGCTATCCCTAGTCCCACCCAAATCATATAACCAAGAAAATGTGAACGTCTAACTAAACAAGAAACCTTACTTCATTCACTGGACCCCTAACGGACCAACAAAGGCTGACTACCGTTCTCACAATAAACACAAAACCGCAAAACAAGAGTAATAATAAAACATCAAAAAAAAATACCCCAATTTATAATCCTAACCTGACAGACAAATCCCCCCAACCTCCACCGCTTACCAAATGAGCCACAGTTCCGGCCGGAAACCGCGACTCTCATCAGGGAAAGGAGAAGTTGACCGTCAGAACTAAACATAGAACATCCCTCCCAAAAAAATGACATTGTCTCTTCCATAACATTGAGTCCCAGTGTCCATCGCTCAGCCCCCCTTCCATGCCCACGCCATAGTCTCCTCACCGTATTGCCAAAAGTCACATTTTGCCAATACAGCAACCACCACGCCACACCTCCAGTCCTCGTAGAAGCATGTCCCCATGCCTGGACGGGAGGCGCTGGTACCGACCTCACCACGTGTCCCCCCATCTTCGACGGGAGGTGCCCATCTTGCCCACTGCGTTAGCCCCCCCCTTTTGTCCCTCCAGTCCCCAGAACCGATCCCCCGACCACTTCTTCTCAATGCTTCCTCAGGCTCAGAACCGACACTCTGCCGATGCCCCTTCCCATTCCGGTTTGACCAGGACCACAAGTAAAATAAACAAAAAATAATAAAAAAATAAAAAACAATGCAATGATTTTCAATGGTTGCAATCTCTATGCCGAAGGATCATTAGAAAATCAGACTAAAATTCCTAGTTAAAGGAATAAACCAACAAAACTGCGCTCAGACCATCCCCCGTCACTCTTAAAGGAAAGAACCAACAAAAAGAAAATGTCCCTACCTCACCATACCCCTAATCCTCTATCCCCTCGTCTCCCTCTAAGGCAGCATAAAGCTGAGGATATGGCCCGATTTGTGGCTCAATCTCTTTCTGTCCCACCATCAGCATTTGGCTCGTTACGTGTGAAGTTACCAGCCTACCCAAGAGAGGCATACCACAACAGAAAAGGAGAACCAATATCAACCCTGCCACCCCGATGGATATCCCCGTCTGCATCACTATGCTTCCCCACTGTCCCAATCTTTCCAACACCCCACTCCCCCACCATTCTTCATTCCGGCCAGAATTCCCCCTCAATTCCTCCCTCAAATCCTTCAGCTTAGCCATGGCCTCGGAGAACTTTCCCCCTGGCCCCACATTCGTCGGAATGAATGTGCAGCAGTACTGTCCAAACATGGAACAGACTCCACCCTTCTCCGCCATTAACCAGTTCAGAGCCTGTCTATTCTGCCACGCCACCGTACTGGTCGCGTGCATCTGGTCCCCCATTGCATCCAACGCCTCCTCGGTGTAATTGAGATACCGCTGCTGATTGTAAAACAAATAGTTGATCCACCCGGTGTTCTTATTGACCGATATCCATGGCAGAATAGACTCAAACCCTGCCGCAATCTCATTCTTAGCCATGAACTCGGCTGGAATGCCCCTTGGCTGTCCTATGCTGTCCAGATACACCCTTGGGTCTGCCTTGTAGCTACGCTTCGTTCGAGAGATAGGAGACTCAGAAGGTCCTTCCGTCACTGATAATGGTAGGACCACCATTGGCATGATCGCCTGAACCCGGGCACATCTACCTGACCAATCTAAAGGAAGTGTATTCCTCAACCTCCTACCGCCGCAGAGCCAGTATTGGTCCGCCAGTGCCATATCCTGGACATGAAAAGGGCAAGCTACAGGCCGTGGGTTGGTATCCACTCCCTTTAACACGACCCCGTGTCCACACTTTCCTTCTTTCGTACAGTTAGTCGTGATGCTCCAAATAGTAGTGCACCGCCCCTCTGCCACCTCCCCTACATCCCGGGTCCCCTCCTTTTGCAAGCACTCGAAATCCTTGGTCAGCCATAGTTTGACACCTCTAGGTATTGGCAACCCCGTCGCTACCCCCTGCACACGTACATCCAATTTCCTACACCGTTCCCGCATAGTGACATCCTTGAAATCCGTGACGTTTCCTGCCGCCTTAAAACGACTAGAGCCGAGAAACCCCAAACACTCTGCCTCGCACCAAGGGCGACTATTATGGGGCCCCTCCCATGCCTCTGCGTCCCTGTCACACTGAGCCCAACTGAACTTCGTGCCCTTCACCAGCAGCCTATCCGGACGTGCCTTGGAGCAGACATAACAATCCTCTATCTGATTCTGCGCGCTCGTGTACTGGACCCACTTAAACCACTCATTCCCTAAAGCCGCCCTATACATCGGGTCAGCCTCCGGGTCTTCCTCGTCATAGTCATAGTCGCCCCCATCTTGTTCCCCGGAAGGAAGCAAACCCCTCAACCTGGCCCAGAGTGAGCCCACTGAGTCCCTCAACGTTCCGGCTGTCCTCTGGAACATATCCTGTCCCCCCACCTCTTCCGACTCAGTGTCCTTGACCTCCCTTTTTCCCCTCACCCCTGTCCCCTGTGATTGGTTCGGGACAGGCTCAACTCTCCTATCTACCCCCACAACCCGATGCTCGTTAGTATAATGGTAAGTATCCCCGCCTGTAACGGGGGAATGGTCAAAATCAAAAACATGCCCTTGCGGTCCTACGGGAAACACCCCGTTTGGTTGTAGTCTTATCTTCTCCCCCCCTTCCTCGATGGAGGGAAAAGGGGGCGCCTGATTCTGAGCCTGGTCATGAAAGTCTGCTGGTACTTGAGCCTGAGCGGGACCCCGTGGGACTCCTACCCACTCAAACCCGTCATCCTCAAGGACGGGTCGACCGTGACGGTTCTTAATGACGTCGTTGTGCCCGGCCGACCGTCCGCACACTGCTGCCAACATCTGCGGGAGCATCAGCAGGCACTGCACCTTCCAGTTGCCGTCTCGGACCCTCCATGTCGGGTTCTGCATAACTGCGATCGATTGTATCCCCCAAGAGATCGCCGCTGGCCTTTATGCAGTGATTGAAGTGGAACCAGGTCGCTGATCCTTTGACTTGGACTGCCGTTCCAGTCGATCGGATCACCTCGTACGGGCCCTCTCTCCGGGGTGATGACCACTTTCTCTTGTGGACCTTTACGAAGACCAAGTCCCCAGGGATCAGTCTCGGTTTGGTGGCTTCCTTCTCCGCCTCCTTCGCTTTCTCTGCTCCTGTCGAAACACAGCTTCATGTATTTTAGTCACTTGCTGAAGATATTTTTTCAGATCTTGCTCAAAAATATCTAATGCCGGGCCCCTAGCCAGGTGTCTAAATGGCGGTGCTGGCATGCTGCGGCCTGTAAGCATTTCATGCGGTGTTAGCTGTGTTTGGCGGTTTACGCTGCTTCTAATCAGAGCAAGTGGCAAAGCATCAATCCAGTTAAGCTTAGTTTGCATACAGATTTTCAACAGTTTGTTTTTAATGACCAGATTGGCCCTTTCCACCTTCCCCTGCGACCCGGGACTAT